>NC_087064.1:59559934-59856582 GCF_963678635.1 Symsagittifera roscoffensis
CCCGGGATACTCTATTGAGTCGTCTAAGGTTTAATATTAGACTTTACTGACAATAGTTAAGTCTTTATTCTTAAACGTTGCTCTTGCTTCTCATTTAGGTAATTTTTATTCACCAGCTTAATTGATGATCACGCTATAGCTTTTACTTTCTGACAAATGAACTAGTTCAAGCTTAGTTCTAAGTCCACTTGCAAATTGGGGAAACTACCAATATTTTGCGAAATCCAGTTGGTTTTTGCTAACACTATTTTTTTGTTACAATCGGTTCCAAAAATTCGCCTCCAAAATTTACGATACAAATAATTGTTTGTGGTTTCAGCAATAATTTGGTAAGAAAACTTTTTTAAAAAAAATAAAAATATAGAAGGCTGGTCTCCGTGTTTCAGAGACACGCCAACCACATGAAAAAACAATTTGGTTTCATAAGCGGAGGGATGTATTTTGCTAGTTTTTGGTTGTGAAAATAGAAAAGAAGGGAAATTCGTTTGCAGGTGCAATTCTCCGCATATATGCACAACCAATGATCAATGCAGTGCCGAGTGAGATTGAATTTTTTTTCGTTTTGATCGAAACTACAAAATCATAGTCAGTGCCTCAAACGGGTTGATCGAAAGTCTTGAACACCAAATGATCTGAAATTATCTTCAATAACTCCAATGAAGAGTTAATTCTGAGAAATTAAAACTCAGATTTCTTAAAAAAGTTTTATTTATGTTTTTGCTTTTTATCTTAAGTTTCAGGCGTTTTAAGTTTTTTTAATTTTTACGTGTTTCAGCTTGTCCAGTTTACAGAAAATATTCAACAGAAAGCGTTTTGATTTTGTAGACAACAAAATGAGTGTTTTATCTTGAACAGTTTAATTGTACTTTTTGCATGCTGTAAATCAGAAAGAATTGACAAATATAAACCACAGAGCAGAAAAAACACCGTTTTGCAGTAAGCATTTTGATTATTGTGAAAAACAAAATGAGGTTGATAAACACATGTCCCACTTTGCTTGCTGCTGCATTTTTGATGCTTCTTTACAGGTGAGAATTTAAACTATTAAACTATTATTGTTAAATAAAATGAGGAATTATTTTTTGCAGCTGAAAACACTTCAAAAATAAGAAAAACTCAATTTACCAATTCAGTTTCATAACAGAGAAAAAAAGACGGAAGTGGGCCACATTAGGAATTTTTACCTAATGAGTTTCACTAATGATTAGCATAATAATTACAAAATTATATGGACAATTTATTTTAACGCAGAATGAGGCTTTTCCAGGGTTATGGCAAAGATAAAAACAGAAAAAAAGCGGTAAAATTTTGTCAAACCCCAAACCTCATAAACAACTGATTTCGTTCATGCTGCGAAAAAATATATATCCATGTTGACCTACAGTAATCATTGCAAAACGAAGAACTGAAAAAATCTTAAGTTTCGATAAGGGTTCAATCAACACTTCATAGAGTCTTCTGCACATATTGGAATCTGAGGTTCGACGCCATCGAGTATAGTTTTGAGCAAAACCGGTGCGAAAAAAAGCCTAAGGAGAATCATCAATTCTAAGTTCAAATTTTTAGTCGAGCCTGGAGTTTTAATTTCTAAAAAAGTATTTAGAAAACATGATACTAAGACGAAACATACATAATCGAATTGGGAGACCAGACATTGTCGAAAAAGTATCGTCATTTAAGCAAAAATAATTCAGGACTTCAAATTCACTTTGACCGTGTGCTAAAACAGTATTAGTTATTCATCAGCAAATACCGGCATTCATCATGTAGCCATTATTTCTCGAGGTCAACTGTCGATCAAACCGCCATTGCAAATATCGCAAATCCAGCGAAACTCACTCACTAATAAATTATGAAAGAGTCAAATTATCCTACCCTGATATTCTGGTCAAAGTCATCATCATCGGACCCGCCATTTGACAAGGAGACGTGGATTCGACAATATTTTCTATCATCAAAGTTCTTATAAAAGCGCGAACCAAATCTAATCACGACAGCGACAGGAACAGTGTATTACAAAAAACCCCAGAGCCGGAAAATTTTCCTACAGGTAATTAAGCAACAGATGAAATCACTAGTCGCGTAGCAAGAGACACGGCTGCATCGGGAAAAGAAGTAACCAGGGAGCAAAATGAAAAAGAGGTTCATGCCAAAATATGCTGACATGAATATCCACGCGTCTAATTTCAGGAAGTGGTGTCATGTATTACGAAAACTACCATAAACGAAAACTACCATAAAGTGGTGTCAAAAACGAAAACTACCACAAAGTGGAATTCAGTCATTTGAATAACTCAAAGTTTGATAAAAAAGGCAGCTTGAATCTTTGTTTTTTCGTTCAAGCCGCGATTTAGTTCGAGCTGCAAAAAAGTCCAGTTCCATTTTGACCAACAGTTATCATTGCAAAACGAAGAACTCAACAGAAAAAAGAAAAATGTAAAGTTTTGGCTAGGGTTCGCTCAACACTTACTGGAGTGTTCTGTACACATTGAAAAGTCGGTCGAGGCAATCGTGTATAGTTTTGAGCAAAATTGGTGCGAAAGAAATGTCTAAACAAAATAACGAATTTCATATTCAAATTTTAGTCGAGCCTGTAGTTTTAATTTCTAAAAAAGTAGTCGGCAAAACCTAATCATTTACAAATACGAAACATGCATAATTGAATTTGGAGCCCAGACATTGTGAAAAAAAATTCGCCAAAAAAGCAAACGTAAATCAGAACTTCGAACTAATTATGACCAGATCCTAAAACAGTTTCAGTTATTCAGCTGCAAATATCGGCCTTCATCATGTAGCCATTCAGTTCCAAGAGCAACTATCGACCAAAAAATCATTGCAGAAATCACAAAACCATCAAATGTCACTCAAAGAATCAAGTTATCCTACCTTGAAATTCTGGTCAAAGCAATTGTCAGACCAGATATTTGACTGGGAGACGGGAATTCGACGTTTTTGTTTTCTACCATTCAAATTCCGATAAAAGTGAATTCTAAATCTAATCATGACAGTACTAGGAAAAGCGCATGACAATATACCCCAAAGCCAGATAGTTTGCCTACAGGCAAAGAATCAACAAATAAAACCAATAGCCGCTTGGCAAGAGACACCGCTGCATCGCAAAAAACGGCACAAAAGTGTACTATCATAAGGCGGAGAGTACTATTAATTCCCGTATTCATTCCCTTTTGGGACCAAAAGAAAAAAGTTCCTGCAAAATTGTGCTGACATGAACATAGATGCGCCTAATTTCATGACTTCCACGAATCATGTCAGTTATTGTTCAAAAAAGAAAACTACCATAAAGTAACTCATGCATTAACATAACTCGAAACTCAATAAAATTGGAGGTCGAGTCTTTTTTTTTGTTCAAGCCGCAATATCATTCAAGCCGCGAACTCATTCAAGCTGCAAAAAAGTCCAGTTCCATGTTGATCTACAGTAATCTTTGCAAAACGAAGAACTGAGTAAAAAAAACTAAAATTTTGGTTAGGGTTCACTCAACACTTGATGGAGTATTCTGTACATATTGGAATCTGGGTCGAGGCAATCGTGTTTAGTTTTTAGCAAAATTGGTGCGTTAGATAAGTCGAAACAAAATGATGAATTCCAAGTTCAAACTTTAGTCGAGCCTAGAATTTTAATTTCTAAAAAAAGCTTTTGACGAAAAATGATCGACGACAAAATCAAAAAATGCATAATCGAAATGGCAGTCCAGACATTGTCGAAAATTTTTTATCAATTAAGCAGAAGTAAAAACAGGACTTCAAAATAATTTCGACCATATGCTAAAACAGTTTTAGTTATTCATCAGCAAATATCGGCTTTCGTCATGTAGCCATTGATTTTCAAGACCAACTATCGACCAAAACGCCATTACAGATAACACAAAGCCAGCAAAACTCACTCAGTGATGAATTAAGAAAGAGTCAAGCTATCGTAACTTGAACTTCTGGTCAAAGCCATGGTCAGACCCGCCATTTGACTGGTAGACGGTGCTTTGACAATTTTTTCTACCATCCAAACTCCAATAAAAGTGCAATCCAAATCTAATCATGACAGCACCAGGAAAATTGTATGACAATATACCCCAAAACCGGATAGTTTGCCTACAGGCAAAGAATCAACAAATAAAACCACTAGCCGCTTGGCAAGAGACACCGCTGCATCGCAAAAAAGGGACAAAAGTGTACTATCATAAGACGGAGAGTAGTATTAATTCCCATATTCATTCCCTTTCGGGACCAAAATAAAAAAAATTGCATTTCAAATTGCGATAAAATGAAAATCGAAACGTCTAATTTCATGAATTCCACGAATCATGTCAGTTATTGTTCAAAAAAGAAAACTACCATAAATTGGAACTCATGCATTAACATAACTCAAAACTAGATAAAATTGGAGCTCGAGTTTTTTTTCCGTTCAAGCCATAATATCGTTCAAGCCGCGAACTCGTTCAAGCTGCAAAAAAGTCCAGTTCCATGTTGACCTACAGTATTCATTGCAAAACGAAGAACTGAAAAAAAAATAAAAACTAAAGTTTTGGTTAGGGCTCACTCAACACTTGATGGAGTATTCTGTACATATTGGACTCTAGGTCGAGGCAATCGTGTTTAGTTTTTATCAAAATCGGTGCGATAGAAAATTCTAAACAAAATGATAAATTCCAAATTCAAACTTTAGTCGAGCCTAGAATTTTAGTTTCCCAAAAAAAGTTTTTTGACAAAAACTGATTGATGACAAAAACAACAAATGCATAATTGAATTTGGAGCCCAAACATTGCCGAAAAAGTTTCGTCAATTAAGCAAAAGTAATTCAGGATTTCAAATTAATTTTGATCATGTGCTAAAACAGTTTTAGTTATTCATCAGCAAATATCGGCTTTCGTCATGAGACAAGAGGCTTGGCAAGAGACACCGCTGCATTGTTGTTGTTGTTGTTGTTGTTGTTGTTGTTGTTGTTGTTGTTGTGAATTTTCAGTAGGATACTGATGGGATGATATCCCCAGAGTTCTCAAAATTTTGTCCAGTTATTTCGGCACATGTTGCAGTCACAGAAGAGGACCCATGTGCACTTGTTTTGTTCTGAGAATTGATCATCGAAAAACTTCCACATCATCTGTATCAATCTTCGCTTTAAGCCTCGCATTTCTCGAAATTCAATTTTCTGATTTAGTCGGTTTATTAGACGGCACGTCCTGAATGTAAACTCTCCTCTAGCTTTTTCAGTTCTGGTCTTGTTTAGGTTGAACATTTCTTTCGTTCTTCCTGGATTTTCAATTTTTGCTGGGAAATTAATGTGATCGTTTTCTTCAAGCATGAATTTTGCCATCATCAGTAACTCGTTCAGCTGGAGAAACAACGCCAGAGGCAGGATGTTTAACAAACTCAGCTGCTCTGTATAGTCAGAATCGTTTCCCGTGATCCATTTTAAGACTTTCTTTTGGAACCATTCTAATCTCCCTAAGTCGCTTCTTGAGATATTGCAAATAATTAGACCATACGTTAGAACAGGAAGTATTAAGGATTTGTACAGACCAAGTTTTATGCGCATTTTGACTTTGAATTCTAAGTTTCTGCGGATGCAATAGAACGTTTTATTCGCTTTCGACATTCTTGAGTCAATATGGGTTGTCCATGTTAAATGTTTGGACACATGTATTCCTAGATCCTTTATCACATTCGAGCTTTCCAATGCTGTTTCACAAAGAATGAATTCGTGTTGATTTCCTCTAAATTCGACTTTAAAACATTTGTCCAGTGCCAGACTCATCTTGTTTTTGTCTACCCAGTTTTCAACGCTTTTTAGGTCCTGCTGGATGTCCTTTGTGTCTACATTCACTGCTAGTAATTTTAGGTAGTCTGCAAAGATAAATGGGTCACTAAATTTCAATACTTCAGGAAGATCATTTATGAAGATACAGAAGAATAATGGACCAATCAACGATCCTTGTGGTACGCCACTTGTAATTTCTAAAGTTTCGGATGAGAAATGGTCAGCACGAACAAATTGTTTCCTGTTGCTGAGATAGTCTGCGATTATTTCAAGGAAACAGCCTCCAACTCCAATGTTGCTCATTTTCTTTAGTAGTTCATAATGTGGGACTTTGTCGAATGCCTTAGAGAAGTCGGTATAGAATGCGATCACATGGTTTTCAGCGTTCTTGTCAATTGCTTCGTAGATTTCTTTCAAGAAAGATAACATGTTTGTAACAACTGAACGGTTTTTAACAAAACCGTGCTGACTTCTTGTGAGAAATTTGATGACATGGTCATACAACGCTGGATACATGCATTTTTCCAGGAGTTTACTCATGATATTTAGGAGTGACACCGGCCGGTAGTTTTCCATTAGTCGTTTGTCACCTTTCTTGTAAATAGGCGACACAGCCGCAACTTTCCATTTATCTGGTATTTTCCTTACCCTCTTGATGTTTTTAAAAACGCAATGCAAAATTGTGGTCATTTCTCTGGCCGTTCGCTGGAAGAAAATTGGTGGGAATCCATCTGGGCCCCGCGATTTTGTTATGTCCAGCTCTGTTATAATTTGGTTTAAATATGTTTGTGAGATACTGAAGTTACTCAATATCGTGTTTTCGCACTTCATGTCACTGAGGTTGAAGCTTGATTTGGGCGAAAAGACAGAGTGAAAATATTCATTCAAAAGGTTCACTTTTTCTTTGGCTTTGGAAACAGCTATTTCGTCCTTGATCATAGTCTTTGGGAGAGTTTCTGATTTTTTCAGATTCTTAAAGTGTTTGAAAATTAAATGTGTGTTACGAGTGGACATCAAATTTTCCTGATAGTTTACTCTATCTTCCTCTACTGCTTCTTCCACCATTTTATCTAGAGATAGAATGAGATTGCAAAAAAACGGCACAAAAATGTACTACAATTAGGAGGAGAGTAGTATTAATTCCCGTATTCATTCCCTTTCGGGACCAAAAGCAAAAATAGTTCATGCCAAACTGTGCTGACAATAACATCGATGCTTCTAATTTCATGACTTCCACGAATCATGTCAGTTATTGTTCAAAAAAAACTACCATAAAGTGGAACTCATGCATTAACATAACTCCAAATTAGATGAAATTGGATCTCGAGTCTTTTTTTTTCATTCAAGTTGCGATATCGTTCAAGCCTCGATTTCATTCAAGCTGCAAAAAAGTCCAGTTCCATGTTGACCCACAGTAATCATTGCAAAACGAAGAACTGAATAAAAAAGAAAAACTAAAGTTTGGTTAAGGTTCACTCAACACTTAATGGAGTGTTCTGTACATATTGGACTCTGGGTCGATGCAATCGTGTATAGTTTTGAGCAAAATCGGCGCAAAAGAAAAGTCTAAGCAAAATGATGAACTCCAAATTCAAACTTCAGTCGAGCCTGGAATTTTCGTAGTGTTCGAGGAAACATGATCGATGACAAGACAACAAATGCATAAATGAATTTGGAGCCCAAACATTGCCGAAAAAGTTTCGTCAATTAAGCAAAAGTAATTCAGGACTTCAAATTAATTTTGATCATGTGCTAAAACAGTTTTAGTTGTTCATCAGCAAATATCGCCATTCATCATGTAGCCATTAAATTTCAAGACCAACTATCGACCAAAACGCCAGTGCAGATAGCACAAAGCCAGCAGAACTCACTCACTGATAAATTTTGAACGATTCAAGGTATCGTAACTTGAAATTCTGGTCAAAGCCGTTGTCAGATCCGCCATTTGACTGGGAGACGGGGCTTCGACAATCTTTTCCACCATCCAAATTCCGATAAAATTGCAGTCCAAATCTAATCATGACAGCACCAGGAACAGTGCATGACATTATATCCCAAAGCCGGATAGTTTGCCTACAGGCAAGGAATCAACAGTTGAAACCACTAGCCGCGTAGCACGAGACACCGCTGCATCGCAAAAAGTAAAGAACCAAAAATCAGCACAAAAGTGTACTACTATGAGGCGGAGAGTAGTTTTAATTCCCGTCTATTCAGTTCCCATCTTTCGGGACCAAAAAGAAAAAGAGATTCATGTCCAATTGTGCTGACATGAACATCAACGCGTCTAATTCCAGACTTCCACAAAGCATGTCAGTTATTGTTTAAAAAATAAAACTACCATAAAATGGAACTCATGCATTTGTATAACTCAATACTAGACAAAATTGGAGCTCGAGTCTTTCTTTTTTTAAGTTTACAGGACAATCAGCAAAGTATGGTAGGCCAGATCCCCATAAAAAGGTGCTAGTCCGGGTGAGACGCTGAAGTCAGCAGTGTTGCAGGAAAAATCACGCCACGATCAGCGCGCTGTATCAGTGCAGTCAGTGTCTGTCTTCTCAAACCGCTCAAATCTTGCTGGAAAACCGCTCAAACCGTTGAAATCTTGAGCGGTTTTTGAGCGGGATCTCGACCCGGGAAACAAATTTGCATGCTCAGTCCGCATCAAAAAAAACATTGAAGGATGTCAATTCAGTCAAAAAAGTGCGCAATTGAGGATGAAAAGAAAATTTTCTAGAATAAAACCCAAATTGGGAGAAAACAATGAAACCCACCATCAAAAACTGTTTTCTGGGGGAAAAATATCCAGCGGAACATACAAAAACGTGCCTAGCAAACAGTGCCCTTGAACATTTTCAAGAAATAGGGCCATTTCGCGAAGTGCTGCAACTCGAAAGAACAGCTCGCAAACATTAACTCCGAGCAGGAAGAGCCATAGGAGTGCGATTTCACCCGGAAGTGTTTATTCAGGGCTGCAGTTGACTCAGTTAGCCCACCCAGCTTTTTAGTAAGCCTCAAAACAGCCGTTTTTTAATGATCGGCATCAATTCTCAGTGTACACCAAGAACCAGTGAGTCAAACTACAATAACAGGTCTGAAAATCCTCACTGTACTCTTGTGGTAGACATCAAGTCCAGCGGATGGACACTCCAAAGAGCAAAGTTCCTTCTATCAGAAAATTGAACCCGATGTCTATTAGTTCTAGACCTTCATTAAAATCTAGGTATCAGAACCTACTAAACCGGACATTAAGGAACAGAAAACCTTTTCACATACAGGTAGAGTGCGAGAGGAGATTCTAAAACTGATAAACAATAACATGCCGTAAAGCTGGACATGTTTTAAAGGAAAGATGATAACAGCGAAAAAAGCAGGCACCGTGGAACTAACCATGAGCTCACAGCAAACGAATGCTCAGATATCAAAAACAAGTATCAGATGCTCAATTTGCTTGAATTGTTAGATTCAGGCTCTCAAATTTCATCTCCGAAACTCCGAGAAAAATTTGGTTCAGGTCTTTAAATTCTAGAAAAAGCATTTAATCAAGTGCCTCTGATTAATCTAAACGGTAATTTTTGCAATCTCCATATCCTAGAGTTAACTGTGATCTAGAGATGTAAGATCTCACAGACAGGCCGATAGTGTTTAAGAGGGCCATGGACAATACTTTGCAAGGATTGCCATGAGTGTTTTGCTTTCTTGATGATATTATGATTGTCTCAAAAGGACCAAAGTTGGACCACAGCGCCGTAGCTGGAAGTTGAAAGTTCCAAAATTGACGTGGCCGGGTCAAAATTTTGACGAAAAAGGCTGTATTCAAAAAAACTCGAAGATTGAAGCCGTAATCAGACTGAAACCATCAGTGAGGTTTTCAAGTGGACTCTAACTGAGAAGAGTTTAAAATGATTGGTTATAAATAAATAGGTTACAATCTCAATCAATACTAAAGAAACAAACAGTGAAGAAACAAATATAAATCATATCCACAATTGGGTCGCAATATATAGATTTTTGGAAGCAGCGCATAATTTAAACAAAAAAGATAGACAATTTTTTCTATTTTCTTGGTGGTCAAAACGTTTGAATTGCTAAATTGACTTGAAACATGGTGTCATACCTCAATGTATGATCTTCTAATTCCAGAATCCGAATGGATCGACAAACTGATATTCTAACGCGAAGCGAGAAAAAACAACTAGTTGGAACCAATGTTAATTCTTGGTCTGACCGATCATTCGGTCGCTGTTTGAGAGAAGATCTCTCAAGGTCGATTGACCAGCCATATGTATGGTTATAACATACATTAGCATAAAATATGTATATAAATATATATAACTAGGTTTTGTCGGTCCATGCCGGATGACATTCCCCCTTGAGACAAATTTAATTTAATAAATACGAATTTAATTTTAGGGTCCACGTGGGACCGTTGTAGTTTTTTGAGTTTTGAGTCCCCGTGGGACTTTGAGTCTTTGATCATTGTCCTTCCTTTGATGGTTTCTCCTCTTGTTTGTTATGTTCCTCGTCATCCTGCATTTCATTGTCGTCAATATTTTGTTTCTTCTCGTTTTCTTTGATAAGTAGGATCTCGTTGTTGTTGTCTGCCATGTATTCTTCAGTTGGTGACGTCAGGTCCACCACTTCGGTGTGTTTGGTGCCATGTTTTGGACTGATGGCTTCGATAAATTTTAGGCAGGCTTGATATTCTGGGGTCTTGTCTGTAAAACCCATCTCTTGAATTAGAGTCTTTAAACTCGGGTATTCTGATTTTGGTTGCTCGGTTGGCGAATCGATCTCAAAGCGAATCTCTTTTCTTTTCCCGCTGCCCTCAGTTAAAGTTTTTATTGGAATGGCATTGCCAAATGCATTTGTCAACGCCGATTGTCTATTTAGTGTGGTACTTTCTTTGTGGTTCTGGTGGTGTTGGTGGTGTTCCTTTTTTATTTTGACGTTTTGGCGAAGGTGCTATAACCTCCGAAGATGTGGTGGAGTGGTTGTCGTCCGAATGACTTGATGAATTCTCAAGTGTTGTTGTGGCTTTCTGAATTGGCACCTCCGTCTGTAACGTCAACCCTCTAGTTTGTAGTTTTGCTGGTGGTCGTCCCCCAGCTCTCTTTCCCGTAGCTTTTGCCTTTCTCTTTGTTGGGCTGCTTGTTTGTTGACGTGATTGCTTTTTCGTTATTTTCACTGGCAAACCCGTGTTTTCATCTTCCTCGAACATTGCGAGAAGGTCTACAAGTCGAGAAGGTCTACAAGGCCCGTAAATTTCAGGGTTCGGTACAAAAGCTGTTCCGCTATTTCTTAATAACCTTGGTTGTTTTCCGAATGTTTGTACCCAAGCGGTGTGTGGAGTTTATGTCAAAATTTTCCCATCAACTGTTTTATATCTTTGTTCGAAGGTTTTTGGGTTCTTCATTTTCGTTGCTATCCTAATTGTTTTCCGAATTACCTGCTCGATACGTTTCTTAGTATGTGCGTCTATTGTTCTCTGTATCACTTTGTATCTTACATTAAGCTTATCTTTTGCTATGTCTATAACTTTAAGACCTGCACCTCATTTTTTGTGGTGTTGGAGACTATTGAAGTTTCTTTGACTTTTGTGGGCTTGTCTTTTCTTTCTCCTTAATTGACATCTCATCTTCTGACCATTTCTGGAGATCATGCATGATCTCAGCGGGTAGAGGCGGCTTTGTTAAGATCTTTCTATCTAAATATGCATGTTTCGCGTTTTCCCAATTTAAGTTATTTGGTGTACTGCTTGTTGCGATGTTCGATAATGGAGTGTTTAGTTTTCGGCCCATGTGTGCCTCAAACGTTGAAACTTTTGTGACGCCGTGTGGTATGATCCGCAATCTTTTTATTATTTCCGCAATATTAAACTTAAAAGCAATGTCTGCTGTTGTGTTGGAAACAACTTTTGCTGTGGGAAACTTTGACCATTTATCTATGGCAACAAGGATATAAGCATCCTTATTTAATTCATCTGGGAGGGGTCCTGCAAAATCTAATTGAACTTCCTCGTTAGGTTCTATTACCGTTTCCATAAGCAGTGAATGTATTTTTCCTATGATGGGTTTTAGTTTTCACTTTGTTCCGTACACTGCTTGCAGTTTTGTGCCATGTGGACAATGGTTCTGTGTATGTGCGGAAACCAGACATGTTGGCATAGATCCAACATGGCCGCCTATCCAGGATGAGTTAAGTGTAGACTATCAAGAATTTTTTGTCGCAATTGAGTTGGTATTACTATCCTCTCTTCAATTAGTAGACAGTCTTCGCGGACGTGGAGCCGATTTCTAATGTTGTGCCAATAGGGTCCATACGAAATTTGTATGGCCTCTCAATCCCTGTTCTTGACGAAATTGATAAGTGGGCGGAGGTTCCGATCTTTTTTCGTTGCCGCGGCAATGAATCGTACTCCCAGCACCTTTTGAAGTTTCTTTCTGAAAAGTGGTCTGTCTTCCTCGTTTTCTGTAGTCATCGTGGATCTTTCTATTGTTGCCACCACTCCTTTAGTGATTAGCTCATGACTGGCCTCGAGTGACGTATTCTTAGTCATAGTTGGGGGTGCCTCGTTGTGAATTGTCTCCTCCTGTATAATCTTTGTTGGGTCCACGCTGCTCACCCAGACTTCATCATCTGATTTTTGTTCCACGGACAGTTTTGTTTGTGTGGCTGCAGAAATGTCTCCGATCTCGGTCTGGCAGAATTTGGATTCCTTTGGGTCGGCGATTCTCTTTGTCTCGGTCTTCTTTTGCGCCGTCTGGTTGATCCCTATTGTTTCCGTATTATCGCTAAAAACGATATTTGGAAAGCTTGACTTCTTCCGGGTTTCCTCCGCTTTTTGTATGAGTTGTCGTGCATCCTTCACTTGCGTGACATTTTCAGTGTGGGATTGTTTCATTGACCAGATTTTCTTTCCTTTCGCGGGTAATTTTTTGTGCCACCGTGGATCGGAAAGACTTTCCTCCCTGTCCGACGATCCTTGCCACCGATTAGTCGGTTCGATATTTTGTTGTTCTGGACTTTTTAGTGGGTCTGTGCTCTTGAAATCCGAGTTGATGAAACCTCCTTTGAATCCACGCTTTTCTGACTATCTATTCTTTTCGCAGTGAATAAGATGGACGGTTTTTTGAACTGATTTGAGTGTTTCTGATTTAGAATGACAGAGAGCTGACTGTTTGTTGGGGATTTTCGAGTGAGAGTGAAATCGAATTTCAGTTCGCAATTGACCGTGAGTGGAATGTTTGGAATGTTCGTTTGTTAATTGAGTGTTTAATTTTGCGTCTAAGAACCCTTTTTTTGATCAGTTCATACGGTGCTTTGTTTTGATTGGCTAGATTATTCAGAATGACGTTATCAATCAATTCGAGGTAGTTTTTGAATGCATTAATTGATGCTACAACAAATTCCTCATCATACTGGCTGGGGGTATTGCCAATCCAACTGGATTCCGGGACATATAATCTATCAATCCCATTTTATTTCCCGCAAGATGTTTGAGATCAAAGTGAAATGGTATTAAACTATCCATCCACCGTGTTAACCTACTCTGACTCCTTTTTGATCTTTCGCTTTCATTTAGGGCGCTAATTAAAGCTTGGTGATATGTAATGACGGTAAAATGTTTTCCATACAGATAATATTTGAAATGTTCGATTGCCCAAACTACTCCTAATAATTCGAGTTCGTTTACGGAATATTTTTCCTCGAGAGAGTTCAAGAAACGTGATGCGTACGCTATAGCTATCCAACCCTGTGGTGAATTTTGTTTTAACGCTGCCCCTAACCCTTTGTTAGATGCCTCACAAACTATGCGATTTTGTAAGTGCTGGTCAAAATGTTTAGTTTGAGTGATCGCAGCTACTAGTTTTAGTATGTTTTTGAAAGTTGTGTTATGTTCCGTGGACCACTCGAGTGGTTTTTTCTTTTCTGTGTTTTTTTAGCAAAGAACGGAGTGCAGCGGCTGCTTGTGCTAATTTTGTTATATAACTTGTGAGGTGGTGTATTGACCCCATAAAGCTTTTTAGTTGTTTAAATGCCTTTGGTGCTGTTAGTGTTTCTATTGCTTCGGTTTTCTTAATGAGTGGTGTCGTGCCTTCGCTATTAATGTTGAATCCTAACCAATCATTTTTTTTACAAGCAAACTTACATTTCTCAAGAGAAATCGCAAGATTTTCGTCATCTAATTTGTCCAACACTGCTTTCAGCTTCTGTTGATGTAGTTCGGTAGAGCCTTTCATAACTATCAGTATATCATCTAAGTATGCATGTGTGTTTGTGCAATTAGTCAGTGTTAGATCAATGGCTTTTTGGAATTCGGCTGGCATGTCCGTGAGGCCGTAAAATCCGGTTAGAAATTGATATGTTCCTGTTGCGTTGCCACCGATTAAGCTGAAATTGCACTGTTTGCGTGTTTTTGGATCCAGCGGGATTTGAGTGTATGCATACTGATGGTCAAGTTTTGAAAACAACGTCCGTTTTGTTTTGCCTGCTTTTACTACTTGTGCATTGTTATCTAGTAATAGATCAATATTGGGCATTTGATACTTGTTTTTATAAATAAATTTGTTGATTTTCTTTGAATCCAACGCAAGTTTGACTGTTTGATCTTTTTTTACAGTGATGACAATTGGACTGATGAATTTTCTATCCGAACACTTATCCAATTTGATAATGTGTTTCTGATCAATCATTTTGTGTAGTTCTCCCTCCACACGTTCTTGTAAATGTATCGGAATGCGGCGACCTTTTTGTTGTATCGGAACGAATTCTTTAATATACTGTGTTTTCCTTGTATGATTCTTGGATTTTCTAATACGTACGCACAGGCGTGCAAAATTTTCTTTGACCCATTGTATAATTGTTGGATCAGACTCTTTCTGTTCTCGTATGCCATGTACGTTTTGTTTTTGTTGTTCTTGGATTAGTTTAATACCGATTTGTGACAACAAGTTTCTTCCTATAATATTCGCTTTCTTATCATCGACTACGTCGAATGTAGCAGATTGCACTTTCCAGCCCCCTGACTCGATAGCAATAATAAATCTACCCTTTGGAACGATTGTTTCACCGTTATAGCACGTTATGTTTCGTGCGGTGTCTCCTGTTGGGATAGTTTTAAACGTTGCTTCTTTGTTATTTTGTTAAAGACGCGGTGCGGTTTTTTCGTTGAGAAAAGACATTGGGCTTCCCGAATCAGCAATAGCAAACAATTGTTCTGAATTCGTCTTTAATTTGGCAATGTGTCCGCTTAAGTCATGCTCAGCTAGTGTTCTTGTGTTTTTAATCTCGAATGATTCTGCGATTGGCATTACCGAAAAGTTATCTATTTGATAATCCTTCCAACTGTTGCTGGAAGAAAATTCGGCAAGTGCCACTGGATCGTTTACTGTTTCGAGACTTTCCGTCTCTAGCTCTTCCTGTTGATCTGTATCTTCCAGATAGTTTACTTGTGTGGAACGGCAAACTTTAGCGAAATGGCCCCGTTTGGCGGATTTGGCACAAATTTTATCTTTGGCGGGGTAGGACTGTAATTGGTTTTGATTATATTAATTTCCGCATTTGTAACACTGTTTTTGACTACCTGTATTGGTATTTCTCTGTTGCTCTCTGTTTTTTTGTGACCCACGTGTGAATGGTCGTCCTCAAGGTCCTCGTCCTCTTTGTGCGTTTTGATTGTTAGAGTAGTTAGCGCGACCCCGCGTGTTTAAGTTGTTATTCGGTTCTTGTTTTGGCGTAATTTGCTTTCCTCCGAAAGGATTGGTTTTCATGTTCGACTATGTTCAATTTGGTTCAATCAGGTACGACTATGTTCAATTTGGTTTTCTCAACGTATGTGTCTTGTCGGGTCCTGGTTTCTGCTAACAATTCTTCAGCTATTTTGTCATTGTTCATGCGTGCGGTGAACATGTCTCGAACCCATTCATCCTCGCGATCCCCGAAATCCGCTCGTGATGCTAGTTCCACGAGGTCTGAGAGAAATTGTTCTAAACTCTGTTTTCTTTTGCTTTCGACAGATGAAATTGTACCTGTCGAAAGCTATTATTCTAGTTGTTACAAAAAATATCCTCGAGGGTTGTCATTAGTTCTTGTGTGGAGACAGTGTGTAATTCCAAATTGGGTCTTTTTTGTTGTATTTGTCTTTGTCCATCTGCTCTTAAGCATAAGAATATGTAACTGCGTACTTTTGCGTCGGCTTCGTTCCATTTGAATGAATTACAAAGTACTCCTTTCTCTCAAGCTATTATTACGTGGTTTCTCCTATAACTCTTTTCTCTTGGTTTCTGACTTCTCTATTCTTCTTTTGTGCCTCAGTTTCTCATGTGATTTCAACCTGTGATTATTGCTGCCAACTTGGACCACTCTAGTGGTGGTTCAACAGATGCCTTCTCCCAGAACGGGTTTACATTGAGTGGATTTTTGAGTATCCTGCTGGCTGCGCCATGTCATACCTCAATGTATGATCTTCTAATTTTGATTCTGTTTGATTATGTTCAAGATTGCTCGTATCAGGGCAAAAGCTTGAATATTCCGATTGCCATTTAAAGAGTCTTGAATAGTTTTTGATAATTCAAGTATGGGCAAAATTATGAGTTATAGGCTGACTATATTAAATTTTAAGTATTAGAGTTTGAGTCGTGTGAAGAATTTTGTAGAGCGGAATAATTCGCCGCGCGTTTGAATTATACAAAGAGCAGTTTAGTCAAGCTCGTAGCAGGATACTATAGTGGTGTGCACACCTGAATGAATCTCTGCATGAAAAGGGGTGTGCACACCTGACTGAACCCTGAGAGATCAGATATTTGTAAAATTGATCGGAGTACAAAAACTATCCGAGAATGTATATTCCTCAATTTCTTTGAAAGTAAGGACAACAAGCTATCTGAAGTCTTTAAAAGTGGTTTAGTTTGTGCTGTATTCATAAGCAATCTAGCACTGTTTGACCCAAAACGTCTTTATTGAACTTGTTTGAAACAATTTGGTTAAACACAGACAACCACTTTTGTTTCGTTTGGGTTGTTCAAAAATAGTAGTTTGATATCGAAATGATTAAAACAATTTTATCGTTTACAAATGTGGTAATTTTGAGAATTTTTTGAGTTTTGAGTACTAAAAATTTTACTCATTGTACATGCTACTAAAAGGGTTTTTGTAAAAACATTGCTATGTCAAAAAATCAATTTCAACACTTCTTCTGCCGAAAAATTTTAAATAATGTTAGAAGTATAGCAAAGAGCGATCCAGCAGAAAAAAAAGATATTTTATTATTCGCTAAAACGACATATCCCTGAAACGACCCCAAACAAAACTAATTAAAGACAGTAGTTAACATGCAAACATAATACTTCAAAGCGAAACATTTTTATAGTATGTTGACTTCCAACCGAATCAAAGAGTGAAACATTTCCATTATTGAGGTTTTAAGAGGAAAAAAGCCTGCTGCGCTCTGATTGGATAATAAATAATGCGTTTAAGCAAGAGAACGCTCTCCTTTGAATTGGTTCAGTTTATGTGAAGTAGCCCACTTGGGCCAAAATTTGTAGGAACATTGTTAACCTGAGTTTATTTCAGAGAAAATAATGGCATTAGAAAGACTAAAAGATTTGCCCTGATACGAGCAGTCTTGTCATTTTTCACAAAAAACCGACAAATCTTTTCGTTACATTTTTGTTTTCGGCAACAAGTTTGAGTTGTGTTCAATTTTTATCGAAAAGTTTTTGAAGAAAGCGAGGTAGATTTTACGAAAAGTCGGACATTTTTTCTAATTGTAGAAAGCTAACTCGTTGTCAGGATTGCCAGGGACGAATCCAAGGTTTTTTTTCGAGGGGAGGGGAATTTAAAAACAGGTCAAATTCTGCGTCGACTTTTTTAGATCGATTTTTTTTTTCGATTTCCCGATTTCTCCCAAATCACTATAGAAACCCTATTTTGACCTATTTTTTTAGTCTTAAAATAGTATCAAAGAGGGACACTTTGAGCCGCTAGGGGTTCGAATCCCTTGGGCGGGAAGGAAAGCATCCGTCCCCACGCGACCTCCCAAAATCCGCTACTGGTTATTGTCAATCTCATTGCACCTCAGTGTTGAATTATAGCATCCACGTTTACGTTCAAAAAGCCCATCACAGTCCAAAGATTGGTCGAAAAACAAGTACCATAATTTTTCAGCTCACAAGTTTACGCAGAGGGGAATACTGAATACATGGCTGACGATTCAATGGATGATGACATCACTTTCTTCTGTCTGAATTGTGGGGAGGGGGCGAGTGAGTGCTGCAGTGGAGTGATGGGACTTCCCTTCTGCTGTGACGAAAATTTATATGCTGTCCAGAAAATGACTTGGGCAGCTTCAGGTACCGAATGTTACTTGAAAGTTTAGCCAAAAGAGCACTTTCCCAAAAAAACTCAATTAGCTATTTAGATTGTGTTGTTTGATCTAAACTTTACAAAAAACCTAATTTAAATTTTTTCCTCAATTATATTCACGGCTCACATTTTGATTGAGTTTTTGTCTTCGCCGAGTGTTTGTTTTTCCATCAAATTTGATTAAAGCCCGCATTTATTTAAATTTTTTTGTTTGCTCAACCACCCCATGTACACCATAACTTGCGCTCTCATCATTTGAATATAAAATATTGATGGGTAGTTTTTAGATAACAGTTGCTAGTCAACAGGCATTTGTGAATGATTTGACTGTCAGATTTGAGAATACTTTAATTAGTGACTGAAAATTGTCGGCGGCAAAGACTCAAGATTTGCAAATTTGCAGAAACTTAAAAAAATATTTTGAATTCATTTTAAAGATATCAAGCCCACAGGATGATTGAATACTCCTGGGTGTTAACGGTACTAGTTATGATAAAACTCCACATCTGCAATCATCTGTTATGATAAATTTTAGAAGCTGAAAAGCTCTCCACTGACCGCCATCTGGTCACGTGTCAATCTAGTGACCAGTGCCCAACTACCGCCAGTGAAATACTGAAAATTGTAGATGAAAATGCGGGTGGGGACTACTGTTGTCCCTTGGGCAACATTTGCTGCCCATTTGGATCCTACTTTGAGGAGATATTCCTCATGCTCAGTTATACATTCGGAGGCCCCATCATCTTCAGGCGAGCAAATTTGCTTCAGTTTTTTTTGAAATTAACATCTAATGCTTCTATAAATACTGAAAAACATTTGGGAAAAAACTTATTCTAAGCAAAAAACAAAAATAAGTTCTAACAAAGGGCGTTTTCCAATCAGCAATTAGGCAAAACCCTGCACCAATCAAAAGTGTACAAATAAGCAGTATTTTGTTTTTAAAAACAACACTTTTGAGAGGGAAAAATCAGAAAATGTAAAACAATCGAATAGGTAATAGATCTAAAAGATCATGAAAAAAGCTTCCGTTTTTTCAGCATCCTCCTGTTTTTGTTGGGATGTGCGATATTCACTATCTGCTTCTGTGTGTGGTGCGCAGGGAGTCGTAAGAATAACCGAGGAACGGTCTTGACTCAAGGTGGAGTGGCAACAGGAGTCGTGTTGCAGCCGTCGTCAACACCGGCTCTTGGATTTTCGTCGGATGGCATGCCAACATACCAGAGATTGGAGAATGACCAAGACTGTTAGAAAACGGAAAGACCAAAAACTGATGACTGAAAATAAAGACTTATAACGAATTAACAAACAATAGAGAGCTTGTTGACTGCCAAAAATCGAACTAAAATTTTTAAAATACACTAAAACAATAAAATAGATATATCAGCTTACTTCGCGTAACCAACGTCGAAATAGAAAATATCGTAACAATTTTTACAATTTAAAAGAAGACGTAGGCTTGTTATTGACTCGAATTTCGTTCGTACTGGTTCGACCGAGCAATTAATGTCCAGATGGCAATGCGAACAACTTACTGCAGAAGTTAATAACAAAAGCATGTCAGCACCTCACGCAAAAATCAATCGTACCTCATCATTTTTTCAAAAATAGTCTAAGAGTGGCTCAAATCCTAGCTTTAAGGAATGCAAAGAGAGGGTTTTGATCCAAAAAATGTCGCATTAGTCTTCTTAGCTCGATTCGAAAAATATTCGATAGCTCGACCAATGATTTGTCCTGCAAAAAAAAAATATTCTATAAAAAGAAAAAGTTTAGTTTCTTACATACAAATATTGTGCTCATAATTGTTTCTTTTTTCCAATGTTGTTTTCCAAGGCTTTGTGATATTGTGGGGGTTTTCGCTGATCAAGCATGGTTCAAGACTGATGAATTGAAACTTCACATTGACATGTTACGAATCAGAGTGACTATCAAAATCAATTGTGACTTCACTAATGATGTAATAAAGTGCAGTAAAGTTGCCTAAGCAGCATTCTCCTCGGCCACGACTTGAGCTGAAGCTGAGGGCGCGTTTGAGTCCAGCGAGAAAACGCATGCGAGTGCACTAATTGAGCGATCAAAGGTTGTCATCCCATCTCGTCCAGGTGATTTGCTCTGACTTGTCCCAAAGGCCATATTCCTCGCGGCGCCGGATCTGTCAAAATCCAGACTACATCCCCTTTTTGTAGCAGTAGTCCTAGGCTTCAGTTTGTTCGCTTCAACAAGATGTTTAATTTTTCCTTTCGTAGTCTTCACCAGATGTGGCTAAGTAGTTGTTGCTGTTAAGGCCATTTTTCCAAGCAGAGTGGTAGCCGATAGTCAAATATTCAGAGTGGTAAGCTGCTCAAGGTAAACTACGGTAAAAATTCAATCGGGATGAGTAACTCTACAATTCCGTTATATCAATAATAACTGCAAGAGGTCTGGAGTATAACATTGATTCTGTTTCAGTCAGAAAAGTATTGAAAATTCTAGCAGAAATTTTAGATCCAAGAAAAATCAAGATAGTTCATTTTGAAAATTGGATTAATCGCTCCTAGGCACCACAGAAATAGGTGTTGCCTAAATTTATATTTGGTTTCCTGATGGCTAGTTTGGTTTCAATTTTCTTTTCGCCGTGTCCTTCAAGGTTTTTTTCTGAGTTCATTATTATCTTCTACGAAATGTTTTCAAGTGTTACCGTAAACATTTTTAGGTGTACCTTTTCTTGTTGTGAATCGGGAAGCGGGGAATTGCATTAGGAAAAGTATCAAAGTTTAATTTTGAACAAGGCTCTAGATGAGCTGCTCTTGTTTTAAGACGGTTTAAATGATGGCTTTGTGTTTGTCGTTTGCTGTCCGTTTTCAAAGAAGAATGGTCCAAAAAAGTGTACTCCCGTTTTGATGGTAAGACTCATTTGGAGAATAAATTGAAGTGGAAAAGATACTCCTGTATTGGAAAATCCGACTCAATTTTGGAAACCGCGACGATGAGAGAGGTGCCATAAATGGCTGTAGAATATTATGCATCGTACCGTCTGCAAATGAAACAATTAGAAAGTACACCGGGCACTGCTAGGCAAACATCATTTATGTAGTAGCTATGTTGTATGATAGCCTGGACATTTTTTGAGCCCTGATGTATGCAATTTTGATGTGCGTGTTGAAGGTAAAGTTTTGTTATTGCCTTTTTTGAAACCAGAAATTTTGGAAACCTTGCATCCTCTTCGATTTTAGGAGCAAAGTGTAATCGACTTCGAGCTCATAGAAGAGACTTTTGATTAGGAAGAGATCCAATGAATCAATTTATCATTACCGTCAATTTTGTTTTAGTTTGATAATTTTTTAACAATAAAGACTGGGAGGCAACTGAAACTGACAAGATTCAAAGTAGTAAAGTCTAGCTATTTAAATATCTGTAGTATTGCCTATGTGTTGTACATATTGATCAGTTGGATTTGGGTTCAGATCGGTTTTGTTTTTTAGGTTTTTGTCTTTAACTTTATAAATAAAACTCATAAAACTAGCTAAAATTAAAAAGGCTTGTTTCATGGAGAAAACCGCTGTTGAACATTGAAAATTGACTCAATCAAAGAACGTTTTTATGATCTTTTTTCTTCTTTAAAACCCGCTAACAACAACCAAAACGTAGTTGGCATTCCTAAAAAAGTTTCTGCTGAAAAACTTGGTAAATATTGATATACGGATATACCCCTTAAAATTAATCCAAATAACTAATCTTAAAACTAATCCAGATTTTACTTGAAAAAAGAGGGCTGACAGCCCGAATATTTAATGAAGCAAAAAATGCCAAAAAGTGCAAATTAAAAGCAGTTGGCATCCTGCAAATTAAATAAGTAGTTAGCATCACAAAGTTTATGCTCAGAATACTCATATACACCCTTTCGTACTAAAAAAACATGACATTTTTCCTACATAATTGAACTGCACTTACTTGAAAATGCAGGCTTGATAGTACGAACGTAAGCCAAGCAAAAGTAAGGCAAAAAGGGTTTAAAGACAACTATAAACGCACTTAGCATCCTTTCAATTAAGTTAGTGACAAAAACTGGCAAAAAGAGTAAAAAAATTTCTTCTAAAATGGACTGCTTATCTTTTAATATGCACGGCTGATAGTCCAAGTGCTTCTATAACTGCATTCGTTTTGATAAACACAGAAAATGGCAAAAAAGAGAGTTTAACGATAGTTGTAAGCCCATTTGGCATTTTTAAGAAAATTTAGGCTCAAAATAATGGCAAAAATTGGAAAAATTCCCCTCCTTTGTACAAAAAAAAACAAAAATATTTATTTTTTCTCGCAAATTGGACTAATTTGTTTCAAAAATGCAGGGCTGATAGCCCAAGCAATATCTCAAGTAAGAACTTACCAAACGCATTTCACATCCTTCCATCAAATTTTGTGCTCAGAAAATTAAAGAAACTTGGATTTAGCCCACCAACAGATAAAAATTGAAAATGAAAGTTTTTAGAGAATTGGACTGGTTTTACTTTTAAAAGTAGGGAAGAGAGCCCGAGCGTTGAAGCAAAACAAAAAATGGCGTAAAGTGCGATTTTAAAGACAATTATAAACGTATTTGGCATCTTCTTAATTAAATGTATGCTAAAAAAAATTGGAGAAAATTCACTATATTCACCCTGAAGGATAAAATTGGACTGCTTTCTCTTAAAGATGCAGAGTTGATAGGCCAAGCGTTTGGTGAAGCAAGGAAATATCAAAAAGTGGAGAACTAACAGTAGTTAGAAACGGAGTTGGCAAAGGAAAAAATAGCAGATTTTTAAGCAACCATTTCGTATGAAACATAAATCAAAAAAGATTATCCGAAATCTTGCGGAACAAGAGAACAATTAGTCTAATTTCTACGGACACAAAAGGAATTGTTTTTACCTGTAGAATCTATCAATCCAATTTTATGCTATGCAAAGAGTTTTTTTAGAAAACTTTTTTTAGAAAAAGTTTTTTTAGAAAAAGTTTTTTTATCAGCTACTATAATATATTCTATAATATCACTCTATATAATCAATATTTTACTCTTCTAATGTCGTAAGAATACTGAGGATAATGTGGTATTTTTCCACTCATTATAACCCCTGTTTGATTTTGCTCTAAACCACAACCAAAATATGACTCAAATCAGCACTTTGAATGATAAGCACTGATTGATCATCAGGTAAAAGAATGGCTACTTTTTGGGTAATCTTATCTACTGATACAAGAATTCCGTTATTTTCATAATTTTGTGCACAAAAACTTTTTCGAACTTTGTCATTCATGGCTACAACTATATCAACAATACTTGATTACAATCCAGGCTCAATATGCATCATTTCAATCTTCGTTTGTTTTTCCTCAGAATTTTCTCTCCCATCTATTAAAGCAAAGTTACCTTCACTAGCGTTTTGGTACAACAAAGATTATTAAATTTCTGAAATAAGAACCTCCCACTCTCATTTAGGATGTATTTGTTACGGTAGAAACCTCGTAAGAGAACTAAGACTATCATTCGGATAACAATTAAAAGAAGCATTAGAAACTAGCTCGAGGCATAAAGAATCAACCACTACTGATCAATAGAAATGTAATTTAAAAAATAATTTATCTTTATTCTACACATTTTCTCAGCAATTTTTCATAAAACTTACCATGAATTTCTTTTTTTTGAGGTCTTTGATGATATATGTTTTCGGTTTCTTTGTTGATATAAATGATATTTTAAATGCTTCATCGATAATTTAAGGCTTGTATTTTTTTTGTAACGGAATATCATTTTTCAAAGGTCTCATTCTTTTCCTAATTTTGAGTTTTAGTTTAGTATAATTCATGATCGATTTGTATTACAAAATGTATTAAAATTTATCATGTTTTTGCATCTCTCAGGGAAGCGCATTTTTTGCGACAGTTTACTGGTAAAACAAGTTGCTGTAGTTTGGGAACAAATTTTTTACCATGATCTTCAAAATAACGATTTCTTATATGTTTTAAAAGCTGAATTGCTCGCATTACAAATGCTGCGTTTGTTTCACTCATTTTTGAGTAAACTTCGATGTCTTTCTCTGCAAAATTTTTGAGAAGTTCTCCTATTCTCTGTTCTTTTATCAACCAAAAGCTTTTCAGGAGTGTTTTTTTTTTGAGAAATCAGTTATTTGAAAGCTTGAAAAGTGTCTTTGGCATACTTCGTTTTCATTCTTTGAATTCTGAAAAATCTCGAGAAAAAGCCTACAGCAACTAATAAACTCCATTATTTTGACTAGCGATTTTGTCTACAAAAGACAAGTTCATACACCAAAAATGATTAATTTATTTTGAAAAAGCTTGAAGATTTTGGAAACGTCTCAATGGTGAACCAAATTTAGTTTAAGATGTCTCGGGTTGTGAAAATTGTTCTGCTTTCTTTTTTGATAAACCGCTCGCTTTACTCAAGCTTTGCGCAGACCCATAGGCAGCTCTAATTCTAGAATACAATCTGTTTAGTTCTCTCTTTTTAGATTTTGAAAGGGATCCAAATCGTCTGTCTTTTCCTTTGGCTTTCTTGTTGATAAAAAGTTTAAGTTGAGATTGAGTTGCTTCCAAAATGGTAAAGTAAATATCTGGAAAATCGATATTTTTTCGCTTCAGCGCCCACAAAAAGTCTACAACCGATTTTTTTTGTATCAGGATGATCTAGTAAGATGTTTTTTTGTTCGCTCATTTTAATTCTAGGAGAATTCAAAATTAAATCAATTAGGTGCTTATTGTTACTCGTTTTCAACCTTACGTTTACAGCACTGTAAATTGTATCTAATTGGTACAATTCTCTCTTTTTCTTGCTTTTGTTCCAATTCTTGTTTTCTTGGAAGTGTACTTTGTGATTGATAAACTGAGTCCGGATTAAAAGAAACAGTTCCATACTATGTCAATCGCTTAATGACAAATGATGAATTAATGGTGATAATAGATATCAATTGTAACCTTTTAGTTGAACTTAAAATAAACCTTCTTTTGCGTAGAGGAGTTCTTTTTTGGGTTAAATCTGAAATTTTGTTTGATATTTTTGGGTCTTGAAGCTCTCCTCAAAGTAGGTTTACCAAACACTCACTCAGAAATTGAAAGAAATCTTTTGGAAAAATGAGAATGAATTGTTTTCGAAGTCTTAGTGAAAGTTTTTGATATTTTGGGAAAATAGTAACTTATTGTGTACTTATTGTTCAGGAACTTTGTCTCTGTGCCGGCAGGTAAATAAAACTCTGTTGGAACAGAACCACTATTGGAGCAATATCTAAGTAGATCACCTGTTTTTGGTGTTAAATCAATAATCCTATGACCATTCAATTGAGATCCTAGTCCTTGTTGTTGACATAATATATTGATTTGTAAAACATCTCTCGGTGACTTGAACCAGACTATGTGCGTATTTTGTAACTCTACATCTCTTCCTAATTGGCTTTGATGAAAAATCTGTGTTTGGTGTATACTGTATTCAGTCCTTTGTGTCTTCCAGCAGTGGCAAAACTTACAAAATTTTTGGCGTTTGAAATAATTTTTTACAGGAATCATCAAAAATAAATAGATACTTAGTTCCGTTTCTAGGAAGATTTTCACTCACATCAAATTCTTTTCCTTGGATAAATTTAAGATTTTTTCTTTGCACTTGACTATAAAGAGGTTAATAATCTTGATAAAAGTAGAAAGTTTGTCAAGTGCTGGTTGAAAATTACCAATTTTAACCAAACAAAGATGAGATGAGATTTTCCAGACCTATTTGGACCAATTAGGGAAATAAAAACTCGTTCTTCTCTGGATAATATTTTGTTCATAGTTTTGGAGAATGTAAAATATAACAGACTGTACCTGATAAGATAGCTACCCAAACTGTCCTTTCTTCACATGTTGTGGATTAAATTTTTTGACCGGTTGCACATATTAGCGTCAAAACTAAAACAAAATATTGGTATAGAAAATTAAAAGAGACATAATATATGTACGTCCAAAGAATTCCATGATTTTTGTTCATAATTTTCTTCATCAAAAATAAATTTCCTAAATTTACGGACTTGTCACCTTGATCGACCATCTTACCTCTAGAGAGAAAAAGTTGACAATGACATTTAATTAAACTTCGAAAAAGGTAATTCAAAAAATTTATTAAAAAACATCGAGTCCATGTTTCGTGTTTCTTTCTGCAGATTAAAGGGGTTTTGCATGACAAAATTGGCAGTTGCTACACCTCCAATCATATTCTTTATCTTTGAAAATTAAATTTCGAGTTTTTGGACATGAGTAGTCATCCAAATTTGTAATCTTTGTTTCCAGAATTTCTGACAGATTTTTACATTTTTCTTAATCTTTTGCAAAAAACTTCGTTTCCAATGTTACCAGATTTTTCAAAATTTTTTCAAATTCAGAACATTTTTGTAACCACTATTCCAACTGATTCCATCGAGATGCTTGGTACACGAAGTAGAGCGGGATGTTGCTTTGAATTTTTGGGGAGGAAGAAAGGAAAATTCTACAGTTTGTCTCCATTCTTACAAACTCCTTTGAACTAAGTTTTTTACTACTTTGTTTGTAAAAACATTCAAAATCCACTACAATCAGACTCATTTTGTTCAATGTTTTCTCTGGAGTTTTTTTAGGTTAAAATGACTAACAATCGAACAATTCATAAAGTGATGAAGCAAATCATTTAACGTGTAAGCAGAAAAAATATCCATCACGTGAACAAGAGAACATGAACTGGGTAGACATATCCTGGTCCTCTTGTCGTTGTAGACTTCACAGATCCGGTAGAGTCATGTAGAATTGCATGTAAACTAAAGATTTTAGAGTTTGCAAAAAACTAATCCAAAGATATTTTTCCGTATCCAATTAACCTTCCGAAAGGAAGTTTTTAGTTCATTTCTTTACGTTCATTTTCTACAGTGCATTCGTCAATCGTGATACAAATTTTTCGAACTTCTCTACATAACCTATGAAGAGGGAAGTAAATCTAGCAATTTATCATATTCTTCCCTTTGTAGCTGTAAAGATTGATTTTTTGCCATCCATTTTTTTGTTTCTACGATATTCTATAAGATCAGTTGTTTGGTATCGGATCGATATTTTATATACATTTTTCTCCTACCGTTGCAGAGTCCCCTCAAAATAAGATATTGGTGAATTACGTCAAATTTCTGTAAGTTTTATAATTTTATAACAGTTAGCGAAACTATTTTGGGTTTTTTTCCCGTAGAACAATATGAAAAAGTCCCAACTTTTGTGAAGTTTCAAGATTATTTTTTTTAAAAAATATTATTCCAACTCATACTGTTCAAATCGAATACTAAATGAAAACAATTTTGGAGGACAAAAAACATAAATAACAAAATTTATTGTACATTACAGTTCTCAACAAACATAAAGTCTCCCAAAATTTGAGACAGTTCTTTGAATTCGTTCAAAGTATAGTTGACATAGCCAATTTGTTTCATTTGCTACATTCTTCATCTCTTCATTGGGCTTTTTATCGTGACAAAAACTTGCCCTCTTTTGTGAGTTGCTATGTCAAACACTTTGTTACCATTGGCAGCCTCTTGATCCATATTTGACTATTTTTCAGAAGTGAGTTTCAATATAGTTCCAACTCTTTTTCAGAAATGAGTTCAAATGTTTTCAGCATCGTGAATAACAGTATTTCTAATTGTGAGTTTGCTTCTCCTTCTTTTTCACCAAGATAGACTTGCTGTCTTTTTTGGAGTTGCCCCAACTCAATTTTTGTGAATAGCTAAAAACAGGGCTTAAAGTAATTTTCCCCTCGTAGGATTTTTGAGACCAAGCATATCTCCCAATTTTTGTTTGAGTTTTCGAAAATACAATATAATTGCAGCTGGTGTCTTTTCTTGATTTCATTTTGAATAGAAGATTAATCTGATCAGATGAGGAGAAATATGAAAAGCAATATTGAAATCAAACGGAAATGGAAGTAAACAGTATGAGTCATTCCAGTAACCATTAAAAAAACTAGAACTTTACATGAAATTTGTAGTTAAGTTTCTAAACATGAAAATTATGTAGGCGTCAATGATCGCTAAGGAATCAACAATTAAGCAAAAATTTTTGTCACATATGGCTGCAACTATGTCTCAATCTCTTCCCAGCTTTTTTCAGATTACTGTAAAAATCGACTTTTATTTCCGTTTACAGTAATTTTTACGAAAAGTATATAGTAACCCAAGGTTATTGTGTCTTTATCCAAAATTTTGACTGTTCTTTGGAAAATTGTAAGTTTCACATACTTCTGATTGGTTGATCTTTTGATCAAAATTAACAGCGATGGGGTAAACTTCATTTTACATTTTATCGATTGTCTGTACAAAAACAGAATTTTTTTGCTGGAATTTTTTTTCATCAGCTGGTGAATTTTTCAACCAACCCCGTCGCGCTGTTTGTCACATTTTGCAAAAATAAAGAGCAGAAAAATGCCAAGTAAAGCAAAAAAAAAAACTCGCGCAAAACGCGCAAAACACTCAAAGGTCATTATTTATATTCTAACCAGAAACTGGTTTCCACACAAACCATTGATTTAGCATCTCTGTAAAGAGTATTTAAAGTACAAAACTCAAAATATGAACCTGATTTTTAAAAAAAATTTTTTTTGATGGTTGTAGATTTGTAAATACTGATCATGTCAAGTTTTCAATAAAAAATTAAAGAACATTCGATAAACTGTTTAATTTTTCTCAAATGCTTACAAAATTATTTTAAGTCTCAAAGAAAAAAGAAATAATGTCACAGTTAATTAGGGAATATGCAAAAATGTCTTCAACTTTATATACAAAGTGTAATATTTTTTTCTGATTTCGGAGAAGCTGCAATTAATGGTTCATCTTTTTAACGAGTTACGAAAAGTTTTTCAGTTTTCAACAAATTCCGAAAAATGATTCACTTTTTCTTAGCAAAATGCAAAAAAAATCAAATATTTGCAAGATGCGGAAATTTTTCATTTTCTTAACAAGACTCTGAACATGTTTCTTTTTTTGGTACAAAAAGCAAAAAGTGTTTCAATTTTTCTGACAAGAAGCGAAGAGTATTTCAGTTTTTTGACAAGAAGCAAAAAATGTTTCGGCTTTTTGAAAAGATGCGAACAATGATCAAGTATTGTAATTTTTTGCAAAATTTTAATGTTTTCTCTAATATGTGTTCTAAAAAGTTTCTTAATGTGTGCAAACGTTGTATCGATTATTTAATTTTTGTTCTAAATGTTATCAAACATTTGATCTGTTTTAGCCTGATTTACTCTTCTATTCTCACACTTAAAAGAAATTTGAAAAAAGATAATAATTACAAAAGATGACATAACTGAAAAGCAACGTTTATATACAAAAGTATTAATCAAAGAGCTGTCGAGAGTTCTGGAAGTTCTCTATAGAACGCAGAGCTGTTCGAGATTGTTCTGGTTCGTTTGCTGATGTCAAACTGCCATAGGGTTTTCAGCTGATCCCATCTCCTCCTCCCAAAGAAAAAGGAAGTCGATGACTGGTTGAGCCACATATCTAGAGTCAGGAATCTCGGGGTAGTTTACTCCCACAGGTTTAGACACTTCCTACATCATTTGCATTGTTCTAAGTTTGTTGTCTGTGATGGGTACTTGCGCCATTTGAAGTTCGTTGAAATCCCTTCGACTCACTTCGACCAGGTGCCAGACTTGGATTGGAGTGTCCGTTCACGCCAAAAAAACTCCAGAGACTGTTTCTCGCACTTGGATTTGTATTAAATCAAAAAAAATCTACCGAAAACATAAGGTCGTTGTTTTGCACTGAGAAGATCATTTTGAGCAATAAATTGAATTAAAGATACAGAGTAAAACAAGAATAATGACTCATTTAGTGCTAAGAGAGGTGGTAGGTGACGGAAGTTAAGTTGAAATTAAGCTATTTGGAGCTGAGAGAGGAGGTAGTTGACGTTAGTTGGTAGTTACATTTAAAATGAATCAAGCTTTCTCATCAAATCAACTGAACTTTGTGGTACAAAATCAATGAGAAATTGTTTATTTTTGAGTAAATAGTCACTTTCTTTGATTCGATGCTTACTTGAGAAGATAGCTCGAAGTTGATGGATTTTGCAAAGCAAAACTCTGGAAGTCTTATCCCATATTTGATCCAGCAGGATTTCGAATTTCGAAAAACTTTGAAAAATGGAGAAAGAAAGAGCTTTGCTGAGGAGTTTTAAGAAAATGGGGAATCCGGTAGAAGATAAAAAGAGTATTTGATATTATATCATACGACTTCTTGATTAATTTCAAATTTTCGAGACTTAAAAATTTTTTGCCTTGTCAGTTGTAATTGAGTCGTAAGTTTAAAGCTTTGATACTCAATACTTGGCTCAAAAACAAAACTCTTTGATTGGGTAAATTTCTCTGAAGAGACATTTACTTAGCCGGACAACCTTAAATTGTACCATATCAACGATCAAAAATTTATGAAAAAAGTAAGAGTCAATATCCATTTCATCAACAAGAAAATTGATTTGATTTTTTTCATTTTTCTTGTTAAATAGCTCGAGGAAATTCAAAAGTTTTTTTGATAGACATTTTTCAAATAAAAATAAAGGTTTCTGAAGAATAATACGCAGTTCACTTTTAGAAAATGCTGGACTTTGAGTGGTTGGTCTTGAACAAACAGTGTTACTAAAAATACTCAATTCTGATTGGTTATTTTTCCTAGCCTTGAAGAATCCACCTCCAAGGTCCTCAATGATTTTCTGGAAAAATCTTGTTTTAATCCGAAACAGTTTCGATGGATAATCTACTAAGCATTGAAGATTTAGTAGAGAAAAATATCTTACTTACGATATCGATATTGAAGCAGGAGACTACGTGGGAGAATTAGCTCGGAGAAGTATCCGTAAATACGAGAACACGGTGAATCTTCTGCGATACAATAACCACATTATTTATGTCAATAATATCGGCAACTTCTTCAAATGCTTCCGATGCCCAACTTGCGAAATATTTTTCAATATATCACAAAAATTGAACAAGCATCTTCTATGATGCAAAGACTGAATCAAAAAAATTTACCCCAAAATTTTTCACACTCTACGTGAGACGTTAATTGAAGTTTTGAGACGGATTCAAAATTGAGTATACCAAAGAAAAAACTTTATTCAAAAGCGTCGCATTTTTTGATTTTGAATCAGTTTGCGTGCCATCGGATGAACTAAAACCGACGGAAACAATAAATTGGATCGGAAAGCATGATTCCATATTAATGTCAACTTCATCCAATTCACTTGACAAACCCATATTTTTGTGTGACAAAGATCCGTAATCACTCATTATTGACTTTGTGGGAAGTTTGGAGTAGTGGTGGAAAAAATAAAGCAGAGATGCAATCAAAAGTTCTGGAATTTTAAAATAACAGCAAAAATCGGCTACACACGATTTTCAGCATCCTCATTGAACGAGGCAGTTTCAATAAAATTGAAGCAAGAGAATACGAATACGAATGAATCGAAGATGAAGATTAGACGCATCCACTAACTTTCACAGGATTGAAAAATCAATTGATTGATTTGATGCAATATCTGTATTAAGATTATCTATAGTTTTCCATCTACTAAGATTGGTTTTAGGTTATCTATGTATTAAGATTGGTTATAGGTCGGCAGTGCGGTATTCTTTTAAAAACAATTTGAAATTATTTCTATCGTGAATTCATCCCTCCAAATGAACAAAAAAATTTCCCTGTTCAGTTTTTACAATTGGCAGTCATTCTCTTCCGCTCTACAATTTCAATCAGTCTATAAACTTCAGCAGCTTTACTTTCTCTTTCTCGCCCAAAAATTTCAGTCTTTTTCTCAGCCCTACTTTTCAGCAAAATTTCATCTAGTTCTGCCTAAAAAAAACCAATTCTCTTCAGCTTTACAACTTCAGCAGCTTTATTTTTTCCTTCTCACCTAAAAATTTAGTCATTTTTTTTCTCAGCACTTTTCTAATCACTACTAATCAAAAAAAATTTTCTCTATTTGTTCAAATTTACGCTCTTGAAAAATTCCAGTTAATCTCAACTTTAGCAAAACTTAAAAGTTACACTGAAAATGGCCCAGTTCAACCTGAAGAGTTTCATGCAACAATTGTCCGGGTTATTCAACACACTAATTCAATCAACACAGCAGCCTAGCAGTCGAGACGTGGCTTAAATTCATACGGCTGTCAGCTTGCTCCTGGTTGGGCTAACGCACCCGAAAGAATTGATTGAGGGCCTGGATTACAGCCCGTTCGTTCTCGACAACGAGATGGAGGTGGTTGAAAGTTGCTCGGCAGTTCAACTAGAGACGCTGTTTGGGGCAATGACAGAAGTAACCAAGAAAGAATGTCGGCTGTATGCCCAGGAAATTGACATCCACCGTGAACTTGCGGTCACGGAGTCTTCAGTAGTATATATTATGTTTTCTCAACTAACTCTGACACCTCGTCTTTTTCCTTCAATCAATTTTGTTTGCGGAAAAGACTGGAGAGCTCTGTTTGAATGGGCTTGGAGGAGGAGGAGGTAGAAAAATAGAAGGAGCCTTCTCTGCGGAAGATTTAAAAGACCTCAACGTAAACCAATTACTCAGACACTTTTTTTCTACAAAGAATAAAGAAGCGAGTAACGAAATTCAGCAATGCATCCTTGAAGGAATGCATATGTCTGCAATACGCGATCGGATCAAATCATACGAAGAGCTTCAAAAAGTGTCGAAGGAAAATAAAATTACGTACGCCAGAACACGAAGGAGTCAACTGAGTAGCTTCTATCGGATGGTTGAGAAGTTTTCTTCTCTTAAAAACTTAGATAGTGGCTTCAAGCCCTCAGAGATACTCAACAAGCTATCGGTCAACAAAGCGGTTTGCGAAACCAATCCAGAGTTTTGGGCGGACGGTGCCACTTCGATCGATAGCAGCAGTGACGAGGAGAGCAGCAGTTGCAAAGATGACGACCAATGAAAACATTTAGAGAACAACAGCTATATTCAAAAGATTTTTATCGCAACATATTTATTCGCTTCAAGTTTGATACAAATTTACTAGTGACAAACTGTACTATTTTGTCTTGTGAAACAAAATTAATTAAAGTAGCCTTCCCATTTGTTTTTGAATAAGCACATTGAGCAATGAACAAACAAAAAATCCACAAAATGAACTAGTCTGTTTTAGAGCGAACGGAGGAAAGATTTGTTTTATTTGGCATCGAGTTTGTAAAGCAGCTCTTTTGTAGATTGAGAGAAACCACACTTGAATCGGTCTGTTGAAGATGTCATAACAATACAGAATTGGTTGACGATTTTCGGGAAATTTTCCGAGGTGAAACATCCTAGAAATCTGAAGGACAGTTGAGGATGTAAAGAAAACAATTTTCTCATTTCGAAATTGTCAACCCTTGTACACTGTAGATTTTTTGATAATCTCGACGTTGCCATCAATTATTACGACTGATCGAGTAAATGATTGTTAATACGGCCGAGTAGAATCAGGCAAAAAATTTATCAAAATTTTTTTCTAATTTAAATCCAACACCCAACCGGGTAGCAGTAAATTCCGGACAAAAATTGCTATCGCCCAAGTGCAAATCGCTCGTAAGAGTGAACACCGGATTAAAGTGATTGCGGAAACTAGACAGATTGATCATGTTAACGCCGTGATTGAACCCGAGCGATCTCATTGTTGTCGAATATATTTGTACATGACTTTTTCCTACGTCGTTAGGCTTTCCTCCTACAGAGTGTCCCTCGCGAATTACTCGAATTACTCGAATTGAAGTCAAAATCTTCAAAAGTGAAAGAAATTGTTGCAAAGCTTCTTGCAAAACTCTCTTCGGGCACCATAGATAAGTGTAGATGACTTATCGGGGTCCGGTTGAAAATTTGATCTCTAAAACAAACACTAGTTCTGCTTGAAATGAGAAAAGACGCTGCGACAACTTCTTTAAACTCGTATTTGGCCACTTTTCTAGTAATAGCGCGGTCAATGGATAAGTGAGTTTCGCGTCTAAGTTCCAGCATGTGAACTAGGCAAGTAGCATTCACAATTTTTACTCCAGAATTTTGGGAATTACATTTTGTTGAGCTTTTCAACAAAACGATTTGATTAATGGCTCGAGTTAACCGAAGGCGTATTCCAATCCCAGGTAGTAAAGTTTTGTCAATACCGGTCAAGAATGCATCGTTGAGTCGGAAAAATTATCTCCTTTTTCGTCTTGAAGTTCGTATCGATTTCTAATATAAGGCTTTGAACTGTCTTGAAATTTTGTGGAATCGTCTTCAAACTCGTAGCCTTGTAATGCCAAAAACCCTGCTTGTGCTGGGCATCACTAGAAAAATCAATTTTCAAAAGTTCTTGTAGGAATGTAGATTGTTAGATGACGATACTACAGTTCCATTCAAACTCACTTCTACGTTTTGCCAAGTGCTCTCTGCTAGATTATTGACCAAAATAGGCGTTTTCCGTTTTAATAGGAGTATTGCTGTCCACAACCGCTTCCTCGTCTTGTTTTTTCTCTGCTTCCGACGACGTTGTCCTTGTTCCAACCATCTGAAGCACCAAGACCAAATATTTTTTTCTCGTGTCTACAACAGTCCCGTAACATTCCTCCGGAAATTCGAATTCTAAGACTGGCTCATCCGCATTAGTGGGAGGAAAGACGCGCTCGTCATATACTAGCTGAAAATCTACGAGTACGTGGTCATTTGAAAACAAATTAAGAGCTAAATGAGTTACCGATGTTAGGGGCTCAGATGTGAAAAAGGAATTTGTTGACTATCCTTCTCCTCCTTTTCGTCGCAATGCTCCTTTTTATCGCAATGCTCTATCAACAAGTTTGGTGAAGAAGTCTCTTTTGCTTCGTTTCTTGGTTGCCTTTTTCTGTTTTATCTTAGAGGCCCTGTGCTTCCTGAGTTGCTTGAACGCCCTCTTTTTCTTTGGATTGCTTCGACGACAGTGTGCTCCTCCTCCTATTTGTTTGCGACTTGCATTCTTGAAAACTTTCTTTATAGAAGATTTTGGCTTAGATCGTCCGTCCAATATTTCTATTACTTCGGAAGCAGCGGCTGATAAAAAATTTTGGCCAATGGGATGCCATACTTTTTAGCAAGAGGAATTACAAAACCTTTGAGACTTATGCGGAGAGCTGAGCCTAATCCACTGCCGTTTTGCCGAGGTTGAGAACCAGCAAAGTAGTTTCCTGTTGGACGATTAGCAACTATGCGATTGGAGTGATAATTAACATCCATCCATCAGGTATTCGGAAGAGACAGAGAGACAAACGGATGCTCGACTGTCCACGACAGAATTATAAAGCAATAAAGCAATGAATGAGTGAATAAAGATATGTTTTTAGTTGATTGCCACCTGGTGGCGAGATCGCGAGCGGTCATCCGGATATTTGTAACTAACTAGCTCCGATTCGTAAAACCTACCCAAAACTTCCTCTCCGTTTTTGTCTTTTAGAACATATGTGACTGGTTCGTTTCTGTCTAAAGGTTTTGATACAAACTTGATTAAAAACAGCTCGTCAGTAAAACGCTGCTGATAACCTTTTCGGAATGGGATATCCGTTCGAGCTGATATGCGCAAAGAATTTCCCAATTTAAATTTGAATTTTTCGTCTGATGCGTCTCACACCATTGTTTCATTTTTTGGTTTCATACGTTTTGAACGCGTTGGGGAAAGTTAACTGAACCAATTTTCCAACGGTTTTTTTGTTTAACATCAATCGGCCACATTTTAGTTGAGGCCTTTTTACGGGTATTGAAGAGTTTTGCAAAATTTTTCAAATTATTAACATCACGAAAACTCAAAATACTTGTATATTATACCCTCTGGCTTTTGGATTCGCTGTATGTATGATTAACTTCAATTTTTTTATCGGCGCAAAATTTGGCAAAAACACCCTTGAACTCTTTTCCTTGATCTACCCATTTTTTTTTGGAATAGAAATTGGGTCACCAATGTTAACCTTTTCCAGAAAACCATCTGTCACAGTTTTTGCATATCTATTCTTTAGTGGCTGAACCCTCAAGTATCAACTCAAGCAGTCGACTGCAACTAAAAGATATTTTGTACAACTGTTCTCGTTTGCAATTTTATCCAAATAGGCAAAGTCCATGGACCAAAAATGGTCAATGCCGAAACTGAAAACACCCAGACGTTTGTGTTTGTACTTGTTTTGCTTGAACTGGGAATACGTGGATGAAGATTTCAAAAAACTGCTCAACTTTTTTGCGCGAATGCCAACTTGCAGAAGTTAGATTTTGAACACTTCCATATGCCGTCGGATGTGTAAGAGAGCAGTAAATTACCCGTAAGGGCCAATTTTCTTGCTCCGATAAATGGGGTTGTTGATGTGATATGTAGGCTCCATCTTTCTCTCGACTACTCTCCCCTTCATAATTGTTTTTGTTGTTGTTAGTATTCGTAGTCGTCAATTGACGGCGGCTCCTGTTTATACGCCCGTCTTGTTTTTAGTTGCTGTTGTCTTTTGGTTTTCTTGAGTTTGGCTGCTGCCTTTTTATAATGTTAAGTGCGTAAGTGTTTTGTATCAATTTATCGACTGAATTTTCAAGCGGAAATAAAAGTTTCAAAAGATTTCGGTATTTGGGAGGCAACTTTTTCTCTTTTAATTGCAAATTTTTCACAATTTGTAAAAAGTTATCATTTGGCGTCGTATCACCAATGACCGCTGCTGATGCACCCGAACCTTTTCTCACTGTTTTATCAGAGGAGTTTAGAAAGACGTCGAGATGATTGTCCATTATTTTTAAATTTTTCCGTATGTGCATAAGTTTGTTGTTTCAGGCGCTATTGGTTGAAGTTGCAGTACGATTTTTATGTTGTTCAAGCAGCGCAGGTTTCTCCTCCTCCTCCTCCTCCTCCTCTTCACCCTGCTGCTTCTCTTTCTTTGCCTCTTTGACAAATTGGGGCGATTGTTGTTGAGGTGGAAGGCGATTTCCTTCCTTTGAGTGCTGAAGGCTATTTTCCTGTTGTTGTTGTTGTAGAAGATAATTTGCAGGGATGAGGACAAATTTTCGAGCTGCTGGGTTGTCATTTATCATTAATAGGAGGATGAGGAAGGGGAAGGCGCAATGAGAGCAACATCTCCGATTATAAGTTCAGCGCAACGAGCAATTTGTCTGGACAGGTGTCTAGTGGACTTGTGTGATCCGGATTGCGAATTGAAAAGACGAGTTGGGGCTGACAAAAAAACTTGCCAAGGTTCCTGTGACCGACTGTTTCTGCAGCTCTGGGGGTAAGAAATAGAGAGTGGACTTAGTTTCTCCTGTTTCACGACGGCGATTTCTCAGGGAGATACATTCGTCAGTTATAAAAGTACAAAAACGCAAAACGTTCGGGCAAGAGGGTGTGAGATCAATCAAAAAGCGGTCAAAATTCTCTTTCATGCTTTCTCTATAACAGTTCCAAATAAACTGAGAGCTGGCGCATTCTAGCTCAGTGCCAAGTATTTTGAGTTGATCTCCAACGCGTGGAGAGCTTATTAAAAGTACATGTTTAGTATTTTTGTCAACTGTGACGCAAAATTTTCCCTGTTGTTAAAATTTGTGTTTGATGAAAATGACAGATATATCCTTGTGACGTCCGGCTGGGGCTAATGTTGAAAAAGCTCTACATTGTAAAATTTCTTCACAAGAATCTTCAAAAATTACTAGAGTTTTCTTATTAGCAAAGTCTAAGAGGATTTTTTGTATGATTCGATCTACGAAAAAGGAATCTGAAGCGTCGACACTGTTTTTTTTATTGATATATACAAAAGTAATGGGGGCTTTAACGTTTTGCTTAAAGTCGGATTATTTTGTTTGCCAGAAACGGTAGAAATAAACTATATGTTTACAGGTTGGTTGATATATACCGTCGATTGGCCGAGTTAGCATTTAGTAAATTAACCATGTTTTTCAGATCCTGATGCACCGCATACACACATGAATACTCGCTCATTTTTTTTTTCTTTTCTTTTGTTCAATTCACGCGCTGTCATCTTTACATGGACGATGGCGATGTTGAAACTGAAGCTGGCAGTAAATAACTCAAGCGAGTAGAAACTCTTATAAAATAGGTCTTCTCTTCACAATTGGGGGATCTTAGGCACAATTGCAAAACACACAAGGCAACGAGCATACAAACAAAATTCCTTGGAACCAATTTTTTGATGGTTGTAGATTTGTAAATACTGATCATGTCAAGTTTTCAATAAAAAATTAAAGAACATTCGATAAACTGTTTAATTTTTCTCAAATGCTTACAAAATTATTTTAAGTCTCAAAGAAAAAAGAAATAATGTCACAGTTAATTAGGGAATATGCAAAAATGTCTTCAACTTTATATACAAAGTGTAATATTTTTTTCTGATTTCGGAGAAGCTGCAATTAATGGTTCATCTTTTTAACGAGTTACGAAAAATTTTTCAGTTTTCAACAAATTCCGAAAAATGATTCACTTTTTCTTAGCAAAATGCAAAAAAATTCAAATATTTGCAAGATGCGGAAATTTTTCATTTTCTTAACAAGACTCTGAACATGTTTCTTTTTTTTGGTACAAAAAGCAAAAAGTGTTTCAATTTTTCTGACAAGAAGCGAAGAGTATTTCAGTTTTTTGACAAGAAGCAAAAAATGTTTCGGCTTTTTGAAAAGATGCAAACAATGATCAAGTATTTGTAATTTTTTTGCAAAATTTTAATGTTTTCTCTAATATGTGTTCTAAAAAGTTTCTTAATGTGTGCAAACGTTGTATCGATTATTTAATTTTTGTTCTAAATGTTATCAAACATTTGATGTGTTTTAGCCTGATTTACTCTTCTATTCTCACACTTAAAAGAAATTTGAAAAAAGATAATAATTACAAAAGATGAAATAACTGAAAAGCAACGTTTATATACAAAAGTATTAATCAAAGAGCTGTCGAGAGTTCTGGAAGTTCTCTATAGAACGCAGAGCTGTTCGAGATTGTTCTGGTTCGTTTGCTGATGTAGGCGTCATTGTTTCAGAGAACACCTCATCTTCGTCTACTGCCATAGGGTTTTCAGCTGATCCCATCTCCTCCTCCCAAAGAAAAAGGAAGTCGATGACTGGTTGAGCCACATATCTAGAGTCAGGAATCTCGGGGTAGTTTACTCCCACAGGTTTAGACACTTCCTACATCATTTTCATTGTTCTAAGTTTGTTGTCTGTGATGGGTACTTGCGCCATTTGAAGTTCGTTGAAATCCCTTCGCCTCACTTCGACCAGGTGCCAGACTTGGATTGGAGTGTCCGTTCACGCCAAAAAAAACTCCAGAGACTGTTTCTCGCACTTGGATTTGTATTAAATCAAAAAAAATCTACCGAAAACATAAGGTCGTTGTTTTGCACTGAGAAGATCATTTTGAGCAATAAATTGAATTAAAGATACAGAGTAAAACAAGAATAATGACTCATTTAGTGCTAAGAGAGGTGGTAGGTGACGGAAGTTAAGTTGAAATTAAGCTATTTGGAGCTGAGAGAGGAGGTAGTTGACGTTAGTTGGTAGTTACATTTAAAATGAATCAAGCTTTCTCATCAAATCAACTGAACTTTGTGGTACAAAATCAATGAGAAATTGTTTATTTTTGAGTAAATAGTCACTTTCTTTGATTCGATGCTTACTTGAGAAGATAGCTCGAAGTTGATGGATTTTGCAAAGCAAAACTCTGGAAGTCTTATCCCATATTTGATCCAGCAGGATTTCGAATTTCGAAAAACTTTGAAAAATGGAGAAAGAAAGAGCTTTGCTGAGGAGTTTTAAGAAAATGGGGAATCCGGTAGAAGATAAAAAGAGTATTTGATATTATATCATACGACTTCTTGATTAATTTCAAATTTTCGAGACTTAAAAATTTTTTGCCTTGTCAGTTGTAATTGAGTCGTAAGTTTAAAGCTTTGATACTCAATACTTGGCTCAAAAACAAAACTCTTTGATTGGGTAAATTTCTCTGAAGAGACATTTACTTAGCCGGATAACCTTAAATTGTACCATATCAACGATCAAAAATTTATGAAAAAAGTAAGAGTCAATATCCATTTCATCAACAAGAAAATTGATTTGATTTTTTTCATTTTTCTTGTTAAATAGCTCGAGGAAATTCAAAAGTTTTTTTGATAGACATTTTTCAAATAAAAATAAAGGTTTCTGAAGAATAATACGCAGTTCACTTTTAGAAAATGCTGGACTTTGAGTGGTTGGTCTTGAACAAACAGTGTTACTAAAAATACTCAATTCTGATTGGTTATTTTTCCTAGCCTTGAAGAATCCACCTCCAAGGTCCTCAATGATTTTCTGGAAAAATCTTGTTTTAATCCGAAACAGTTTCGATGGATAATCTACTAAGCATTGAAGATTTAGTAGAGAAAAATATCTTACTTACGATATCGATATTGAAGCAGGAGACTACGTGGGAGAATTAGCTCGGAGAAGTATCCGTAAATACGAGAACACGGTGAATCTTCTGCGATACAATAACCACATTATTTATGTCAATAATATCGACAACTTCTTCAAATGCTTCCGATGCCCAACTTGCGAAATATTTTTCAATATATCACAAAAATTGAACAAGCATCTTCTATGATGCAAAGACTGAATCAAAAAAATTTACCCCAAAATTTTTCACACTCTACGTGAGACGTTAATTGAAATTTTGAGACGGATTCAAAATTGAGTATACCAAAGAAAAAACTTTATTCAAAAGCGTCGCATTTTTTGATTTTGAATCAGTTTGCGTGCCATCGGATGAACTAAAACCGACGGAAACAATAAATTGGATCGGAAAGCATGATTCCATATTAATGTCAACTTCATCCAATTCACTTGACAAACCCATATTTTTGTGTGACAAAGATCCGTAATCACTCATTATTGACTTTGTGGGAAGTTTGGAGTAGTGGTGGAAAAAAATAAAACAGAGATGCAATCAAAAGTTCTGGAATTTTAAAATAACAGCAAAAAGCGGCTACACACGATTTTCAGCATCCTCATTGAACGAGGCAGTTTCAATAAAATTGAAGCAAGAGAATACGAATACGAATGAATCGAAGATGAAGATTAGACGCATCCACTAACTTTCACAGGATTGAAAAATCAATTGATTGATTTGATGCAACATCTGTATTAAGATTATCTATAGTTTTCCATCTACTAAGATTGGTTTTAGGTTATCTATGTATTAAGATTGGTTATAGGTCGGCAGTGCGGTATTCTTTTAAAAACAATTTGAAATTATTTCTATCGTGAATTCATCCCTCCAAATGAACAAAAAAATTTCCCTGTTCAGTTTTTACAATTGGCAGTCATTCTCTTCCGCTCTACAATTTCAATCAGTCTATAAACTTCAGCAGCTTTACTTTCTCTTTCTCGCCCAAAAATTTAAGTCTTTTTCTCAGCCCTACTTTTCAGCAAAATTTCATCTAGTTCTGCCTAAAAAAAAACCAATTCTCTTCAGCTTTACAACTTCAGCAGCTTTATTTTTTCCTTCTCACCTAAAAATTTAGTCATTTTTTTCTCAGCACTTTTCTAATCACTACTAATCAAAAAAAATTTTCTCTATTTGTTCAAATTTACGCTCTTGAAAAATTCCAGTTAATCTCAACTTTAGCAAAACTTAAAAGTTACACTGAAAATGGCCCAGTTCAACCTGAAGAGTTTCATGCAACAATTGTCCGGGTTATTCAACACACTAATTCAATCAACACAGCAGCCTAGCAGTCGAGACGTGGCTTAAATTCATACGGCTGTCAGCTTGCTCCTGGTTGGGCTAACGGACCCGAAAGAATTGATTGAGGGCCTGGATTACAGCCCGTTCGTTCTCGACAACGAGATGGAGGTGGTTGAAAGTTGCTCGGCAGTTCAACTAGAGACGCTGTTTGGGGCAATGACAGAAGTAACCAAGAAAGAATGTCGGCTGTATGCCCAGGAAATTGACATCCACCGTGAACTTGCGGTCACGGAGTCTTCAGTAGTATATATTATGTTTTCTCAACTAACTCTGACACCTCGTCTTTTTCCTTCAATCAATTTTGTTTGCGGAAAAGACTGGAGAGCTCTGTTTGAATGGGCTTGGAGGAGGAGGAGGTAGAAAAATAGAAGGAGCCTTCTCTGCGGAAGATTTAAAAGACCTCAACGTAAACCAATTACTCAGACACCTTTTTTCTACAAAGAATAAAGAAGCGAGTAACGAAATTCAGCAATGCATCCTTGAAGGAATGCATATGTCTGCAATACGCGATCGGATCAAATCATACGAAGAGCTTCAAAAAGTGTCGAAGGAAAATAAAATTACGTACGCCAGAACACGAAGGAGTCAACTGATTAGCTTCTATCGGATGGTTGAGAAGTTTTCTCCTCTTAAAAACTTAGATAGTGGCTTCAAGCCCTCAGAGATACTCAACAAGCTATCGGTCAACGAAGCGGTTTGCGAAACCAATCCAGAGTTTTGGGCGGACGGTGCCACTTCGATCGATAGCAACAGTGACGAGGAGAGCAGCAGTTGCAAAGATGACGACCAATGAAAACATTTAGAGAACAACAGCTATATTCAAAAGATTTTTATCGCAACATATTTATTCGCTTCAAGTTTGATACAAATTTACTAGTGACAAACTGTACTATTTTGTCTTGTGAAACAAAATTAATTAAAGTAGCCTTCCCATTTGTTTTTGAATAAGCACATTGAGCAATGAACAAACAAAAAATCCACAAAATGAACTAGTCTGTTTTAGAGCGAACGGAGGAAAGATTTGTTTTATTTGGCATCGAGTTTGTAAAGCAGCTCTTTTGTAGATTGAGAGAAACCACACTTGAATCGGTCTGTTGAAGATGTCATAACAATACAGAATTGGTTGACGATTTTCGGGAAATTTTCCGAGGTGAAACATCCTAGAAATCTGAAGGACAGTTGAGGATGTAAAGAAAACAATTTTCTCATTTCGAAATTGTCAACCCTTGTACACTGTAGATTTTTTGATAATCTCGACGTTGCCATCAATTATTACGACTGATCGAGTAAATGATTGTTAATACGGCCGAGTAGAATCAGGCAAAAAATTTATCAAAATTTTTTTCTAATTTAAATCCAACACCCAACCGGGTAGCAGTAAATTCCGGACAAAAATTGCTATCGCCCAAGTGCAAATCGCTCGTAAGAGTGAACACCGGATTAAAGTGATTGCGGAAACTAGACAGATTGATCATGTTAACGCCGTGATTGAACCCGAGCGATCTCATTGTTGTCGAATATATTTGTACATGACTTTTTCCTACGTCGTTAGGCTTTCCTCCTACAGAGTGTCCCTCGCGAATTACTCGAATTACTCGAATTGAAGTCAAAATCTTCAAAAGTGAAAGAAATTGTTGCAAAGCTTCTTGCAAAACTCTCTTCGGGCACCATAGATAAGTGTAGATGACTTATCGGGGTCCGGTTGAAAATTTGATCTCTAAAACAAACACTAGTTCCGCTTGAAATGAGAAAAGACGCTGCGACAACTTCTTTAAACTCGTATTTGGCCACTTTTCTAGTAATAGCGCGGTCAATGGATAAGTGAGTTTCGCGTCTAAGTTCCAGCATGTGAACTAGGCAAGTAGCATTCACAATTTTTACTCCAGAATTTTGGGAATTACATTTTGTTGAGCTTTTCAACAAAACGATTTGATTAATGGCTCGAGTTAACCGAAGGCGTATTCCAATCCCAGGTAGTAAAGTTTTGTCAATACCGGTCAAGAATGCATCGTTGAGTCGGAAAAATTATCTGCTTTTTCGTCTTGAAGTTCGTATCGATTTCTAATATAAGGCTTTGAACTGTCTTGAAATTTTGTGGAATCGTCTTCAAACTCGTAGCCTTGTAATGCCAAAAACCCTGCTTGTGCTGGGCATCACTAGAAAAATCAATTTTCAAAAGTTCTTGTAGGAATGTAGATTGTTAGATGACGATACTACAGTTCCATTCAAACTCACTTCTACGTTTTGCCAAGTGCTCTCTGCTAGATTATTGACCAAAATAGGCGTTTTCCGTTTTAATAGGAGTATTGCTGTCCACAACCGCTTCCTCGTCTTCTTTTTTCTCTGCTTCCGACGACGTTGTCCTTGTTCCAACCATCTGAAGCACCAAGACCAAATATTTTTTTCTCGTGTCTACAACAGTCCCGTAACATTCCTCCGGAAATTCGAATTCTAAGACTGGCGCATCCGCATTAGTGGGAGGAAAGACGCGCTCGTCATATACTAGCTGAAAATCTACGAGTACGTGGTCATTTGAAAACAAATTAAGAGCTAAATGAGTTACCGATGTTAGGGGCTCAGATGTGAAAAAGGAATTTGTTGACTATCCTTCTCCTCCTTTTCGTCGCAATGCTCCTTTTTATCGCAATGCTCTATCAACAAGTTTGGTGAAGAAGTCTCTTTTGCTTCGTTTCTTGGTTGCCTTTTTCTGTTTTATCTTAGAGGCCCTGTGCTTCCTGAGTTGCTTGAACGCCCTCTTTTTCTTTGGATTGCTTCGACGACAGTGTGCTCCTCCTCCTATTTGTTTGCGACTTGCATTCTTGAAAACTTTCTTTATAGAAGATTTTGGCTTAGATCGTCCGTCCAATATTTCTATTACTTCGGAAGCAGCGGCTGATAAAAAATTTTGGCCAATGGGATGCCATACTTTTTAGCAAGAGGAATTACAAAACCTTTGAGACTTATGCGGAGAGCTGAGCCTAATCCACTGCCGTTTTGCCGAGGTTGAGAACCAGCAAAGTAGTTTCCTGTTGGACGATTAGCAACTATGCGATTGGAGTGATAATTAACATCCATCCATCAGGTATTCGGAAGAGACAGAGAGACAAACGGATGCTCGACTGTCCACGACAGAATTATAAAGCAATAAAGCAATGAATGAGTGAATAAAGATATGTTTTTAGTTGATTGCCACCTGGTGGCGAGATCGCGAGCGGTCATCCGGATATTTGTAGCTAACTAGCTCCGATTCGTAAAACCTACCCAAAACTTCCTCTCCGTTTTTGTCTTTTAGAACATATGTGACTGGTTCGTTTCTGTCTAAAGGTTTTGATACAAACTTGATTAAAAACAGCTCGTCAGTAAAACGCTGCTGATAACCTTTTCGGAATGGGATATCCGTTCGAGCTGATATGCGCAAAGAATTTCCCAATTTAAATTTGAATTTTTCGTCTGATGCGTCTCACACCATTGTTTCATTTTTTGGTTTCATACGTTTTGAACGCGTTGGGGAAAGTTAACTGAACCAATTTTCCAACGGTTTTTTTTGTTTAACATCAATCGGCCACATTTTAGTTGAGGCCTTTTTACGGGTATTGAAGAGTTTTGCAAAATTTTTCAAATTATTAACATCACGAAAACTCAAAATACTTGTATATTATACCCTCTGGCTTTTGGATTCGCTGTATGTATGATTAACTTCAATTTTTTTATCGGCGCAAAATTTGGCAAAAACACCCTTGAACTCTTTTCCTTGATCTACCCATTTTTTTTTGGAATAGAAATTGGGTCACCAATGTTAACCTTTTCCAGAAAACCATCTGTCACAGTTTTTGCATATCTATTCTTTAGTGGCTGAACCCTCAAGTATCAACTCAAGCAGTCGACTGCAACTAAAAGATATTTTGTACAACTGTTCTCGTTTGCAATTTTATCCAAATAGGCAAAGTCCATGGACCAAAAATGGTCAATGCCCAAACTGAAAACACCCAGACGTTTGTGTTTGTACTTGTTTTGCTTGAACTGGGAATACGTGGATGAAGATTTCAAAAAACTGCTCAACTTTTTTGCGCGAATGCCAACTTGCAGAAGTTAAATTTTGAACACTTCCATATGCCGTCGGATGTGTAAGAGAGCAGTAAATTACCCGTAAGGGCCAATTTTCTTGCTCCGATAAATGGGGTTGTTGATGTGATATGTAGGCTCCATCTTTCTCTCGACTACTCTCCCCTTCATAATTGTTTTTGTTGTTGTTAGTATTCGTAGTCGTCAATTGACGGCGGCTCCTGTTTATACGCCCGTCTTGTTTTTAGTTGCTGTTGTCTTTTGGTTTTCTTGAGTTTGGCTGCTGCCTTTTTATAATGTTAAGTGCGTAAGTGTTTTGTATCAATTTATCGACTGAATTTTCAAGCGGAAATAAAAGTTTCAAAAGATTTCGGTATTTGGGAGGCAACTTTTTCTCTTTTAATTGCAAATTTTTCACAATTTGTAAAAAGTTATCATTTGGCGTCGTATCACCAATGACCGCTGCTGATGCACCCGAACCTTTTCTCACTGTTTTATCAGAGGAGTTTAGAAAGACGTCGAGATGATTGTCCATTATTTTTAAATTTTTCCGTATGTGCATAAATTTGTTGTTTCAGGCGCTATTGGTTGAAGTTGCAGTACGATTTTTATGTTGTTCAAGCAGCGCAGGTTTCTCCTCCTCCTCCTCCTCCTCCTCCTCTTCACCCTGCTGCTTCTCTTTCTTTGCCTCTTTGACAAATTGGGGCGATTGTTGTTGAGGTGGAAGGCGATTTCCTTCCTTTGAGTGCTGAAGGCTATTTTCCTGTTGTTGTTGTTGTTGTTGTAGAAGATAATTTGCAGGGATGAGGACAAATTTTCGAGCTGCTGGGTTGTCATTTATCATTAATAGGAGGATGAGGAAGGGGAAGGCGCAATGAGAGCAACATCTCCGATTATAAGTTCAGCGCAACGAGCAATTTGTCTGGACAGGTGTCTAGTGGACTTGTGTGATCCGGATTGCGAATTGAAAAGACGAGTTGGGGCTGACAAAAAAACTTGCCAAGGTTCCTGTGACCGACTGTTTCTGCAGCTCTGGGGGTAAGAAATAGAGAGTGGACTTAGTTTCTCCTGTTTCACGACGGCGATTTCTCAGGGAGATACATTCGTCAGTTATAAAAGTACAAAAACGCAAAACGTTCGGGCAAGAGGGTGTGAGATCAATCAAAAAGCGGTCAAAATTCTCTTTCATGCTTTCTCTATAACAGTTCCAAATAAACTGAGAGCTGGCGCATTCTAGCTCAGTGCCAAGTATTTTGAGTTGATCTCCAACGCGTGGAGAGCTTATTAAAAGTACATGTTTAGTATTTTTGTCAACTGTGACGCAAAATTTTCCCTGTTGTTAAAATTTGTGTTTGATGAAAATGACAGATATATCCTTGTGACGTCCGGCTGGGGCTAATGTTGAAAAAGCTCTACATTGTAAAATTTCTTCACAAGAATCTTCAAAAATTACTAGAGTTTTCTTATTAGCAAAGTCTAAGAGGATTTTTTGTATGATTCGATCTACGAAAAAGGAATCTGAAGCGTCGACACTGTTTTTTTTTTTTTATTGATATATACAAAAGTAATGGGGGCTTTAACGTTTTGCTTAAAGTCGGATTATTTTGTTTGCCAGAAACGGTAGAAATAAACTATATGTTTACAGGTTGGTTGATATATACCGTCGATTGGCCGAGTTAGCATTTAGTAAATTAACCATGTTTTTCAGATCCTGATGCACCGCATACACACATGAATACTCGCTCATTTTTTTTTTCTTTTCTTTTGTTCAATTCACGCGCTGTCATCTTTACATGGACGATGGCGATGTTGAAACTGAAGCTGGCAGTAAATAACTCAAGCGAGTAGAAACTCTTATAAAATAGGTCTTCTCTTCACAATTGGGGGATCTTAGGCACAATTGCAAAACACACAAGGCAACGAGCATACAAACAAAATTCCTTGGAACCAATTTTTTGATGGTTGTAGATTTGTAAATACTGATCATGTCAAGTTTTCAATAAAAAATTAAAGAACATTCGATAAACTGTTTAATTTTTCTCAAATGCTTACAAAATTATTTTAAGTCTCAAAGAAAAAAGAAATAATGTCACAGTTAATTAGGGAATATGCAATAATGTCTTCAACTTTATATACAAAGTGTAATATTTTTTTCTGATTTCGGAGAAGCTGCAATTAATGGTTCATCTTTTTAACGAGTTACGAAAAGTTTTTCAGTTTTCAACAAATTCCGAAAAATGATTCACTTTTTCTTAGCAAAATGCAAAAAAAATCAAATATTTGCAAGATGCGGAAATTTTTCATTTTCTTAACAAGACTCTGAACATGTTTCTTTTTTTGGTACAAAAAGCAAAAAGTGTTTCAATTTTTCTGACAAGAAGCGAAGAGTATTTCAGTTTTTTGACAAGAAGCAAAAAATGTTTCGGTTTTTTGAAAAGATGCAAACAATGATCAAGTATTTGTAATTTTTTTGCAAAATTTTAATGTTTTCTCTAATATGTGTTCTAAAAAGTTTCTTAATGTGTGCAAACGTTGTATCGATTATTTAATTTTTGTTCTAAATGTTATCAAACATTTGATGTGTTTTAGCCTGATTTACTCTTCTATTCTCACACTTAAAAGAAATTTGAAAAAAGATAATAATTACAAAAGATGAAATAACTGAAAAGCAACGTTTATATACAAAAGTATTAATCAAAGAGCTGTCGAGAGTTCTGGAAGTTCTCTATAGAACGCAGAGCTGTTCGAGATTGTTCTGGTTCGTTTGCTGATGTAGGCGTCATTGTTTCAGAGAACACCTCATCTTCGTCTACTGCCATAGGGTTTTCAGCTGATCCCATCTCCTCCTCCCAAAGAAAAATGAAGTCGATGACTGGTTGAGCAACATATCTAGAGTCAGGAATCTCGGGGTAGTTTACTCCCACAGGTTTAGACACTTCCTACATCATTTGCATTGTTCTAAGTTTGTTGTCTGTGATGGGTACTTGCGCCATTTGAAGTTCGTTGAAATCCCTTCGCCTCACTTCGACCAGGTGCCAGACTTGGATTGGAGTGTCCGTTCACGCCAAAAAAACTCCAGAGACTGTTTCTCGCACTTGGATTTGTATTAAATCAAAAAAAATCTACCGAAAACATAAGGTCGTTGTTTTGCACTGAGAAGATCATTTTGAGCAATAAATTGAATTAAAGATACAGAGTAAAACAAGAATAATGACTCATTTAGTGCTAAGAGAGGTGTTAGGTGACGGAAGTTAAGTTGAAATTAAGCTATTTGGAGCTGAGAGAGGAATTAGTTGTCGTTAGTTGGTAGTTACATTTAAAATGAATCAAGCTTTCTCATCAAATCAACTGAACTTTGTGGTACAAAATCAATGAGAAATTGTTTATTTTTGAGTAAATAGTCACTTTCTTTGATTCGATGCTTACTTGAGAAGATAGCTCGAAGTTGATGGATTTTGCAAAGCAAAACTCTGGAAGTCTTATCCCATATTTGATCCAGCAGGATTTCGAATTTCGAAAAACATTGAAAAATGGAGAAAGAAAGAGCTTTGCTGAGGAGTTTTAAGAAAATGGGGAATCCGGTAGAAGATAAAAAGAGTATTTGATATTATATCATACGACTTCTTGATTAATTTCAAATTTTCGAAAATTAAAAATTTTTTGCCTTGTCAGTTGTAATTGAGTCGTAAGTTTAAAGCTTTGATAATCAATACTTGGCTCAAAAACAAAACTCTTTGATTGGGTAGATTTCTCTGAAGAAACATTTACTTAGCCGGACAACCTTAAATTGTACCATATCAACGATCAAAAATTTATGAAAAAAGTAAGAGTCAATATCCATTTCATCAACAAGAAAATTGATTTGATTTTTTTCATTTTTCTTGTTAAATAGCTCGAGGAAATTCAAAAGTTTTTTTGATAGACATTTTTCAAATAAAAATAAAGGTTTCTGAAGAATAATACGCAGTTCGCTTTTAGAAAATGCTGGACTTTGAGTGGTTGGTCTTGAACAAACAGTGTTACTAAAAATACTCAATTCTGATTGGTTATTTTTCCTAGCCTTGAAGAATCCACCTCCAAGGTCCTCAATGATTTTCTGGAAAAATCTTGTTTTAATCCGAAACAGTTTCGATGGATAATCTACTAAGCATTGAAGATTTAGTAGAGAAAAATATCTTACTTACGATATCGATATTGAAGCAGGAGACTACGTGGGAGAATTAGCTCGGAGAAGTATCCGTAAATACGAGAACACGGTGAATCTTCTGCGATACAATAACCACATTATTTATGTCAATAATATCGACAACTTCTTCAAATGCTTCCGATGCCCAACTTGCGAAATATTTTTCAATATATCACAAAAATTGAACAAGCATCTTCTATGATGCAAAGACTGAATCAAAAAAATTTACCCCAAAATTTTTCACACTACGTGAGACGTTAATTGAAATTTTGAGACGGATTCAAAATTGAGTATACCAAAGAAAAAACTTTATTCAAAAGCGTCGCATTTTTTGATTTTGAATCAGTTTGCGTGCCATCGGATGAACTAAAACCGACGGAAACAATAAATTGGATCGGAAAGCATGATTCCATATTAATGTCAACTTCATCCAATTCACTTGACAAACCCATATTTTTGTGTGACAAAGATCCGTAATCACTCATTATTGACTTTGTGGGAAGTTTGGAGTAGTGGTGGAAAAAAATAAAACAGAGATGCAATCAAAAGTTCTGGAATTTTAAAATAACAGCAAAAAGCGGCTACACACGATTTTCAGCATCCTCATTGAACGAGGCAGTTTCAATAAAATTGAAGCAAGAGAATACGAATACGAATGAATCGAAGATGAAGATTAGACGCATCCACTAACTTTCACAGGATTGAAAAATCAATTGATTGATTTGATGCAACATCTGTATTAAGATTATCTATAGTTTTCCATCTACTAAGATTGGTTTTAGGTTATCTATGTATTAAGATTGGTTATAGGTCGGCAGTGCGGTATTCTTTTAAAAACAATTTGAAATTATTTCTATCGTGAATTCATCCCTCCAAATGAACAAAAAAATTTCCCTGTTCAGTTTTTACAATTGGCAGTCATTCTCTTCCGCTCTACAATTTCAATCAGTCTATAAACTTCAGCAGCTTTACTTTCTCTTTCTCGCCCAAAAATTTCAGTCTTTTTCTCAGCCCTACTTTTCAGCAAAATTTCATCTAGTTCTGCCTAAAAAAAAACCAATTCTCTTCAGCTTTACAACTTCAGCAGCTTTATTTTTTCCTTCTCACCTAAAAATTTAGTCATTTTTTTTCTCAGCACTTTTCTAATCACTACTAATCAAAAAAAATTTTCTCTATTTGTTCAAATTTACGCTCTTGAAAAATTCCAGTTAATCTCAACTTTAGCAAAACTTAAAAGTTACACTGAAAATGGCCCAGTTCAACCTGAAGAGTTTCATGCAACAATTGTCCGGGTTATTCAACACACTAATTCAATCAACACAGCAGCCTAGCAGTCGAGACGTGGCTTAAATTCATACGGCTGTCAGCTTGCTCCTGGTTGGGCTAACGGACCCGAAAGAATTGATTGAGGGCCTGGATTACAGTCCGTTCGTTCTCGACAACGAGATGGAGGTGGTTGAAAGTTGCTCGGCAGTTCAACTAGAGACGCTGTTTGGGGCAATGACAGAAGTAACCAAGAAAGAATGTCGGCTGTATGCCCAGGAAATTGACATCCACCGTGAACTTGCGGTCACGGAGTCTTCAGTAGTATATATTATGTTTTCTCAACTAACTCTGACACCTCGTCTTTTTCCTTCAATCAATTTTGTTTGCGGAAAAGACTGGAGAGCTCTGTTTGAATGGGCTTGGAGGAGGAGGAGGTAGAAAAATAGAAGGAGCCTTCTCTGCGGAAGATTTAAAAGACCTCAACGTAAACCAATTACTCAGACACCTTTTTTCTACAAAGAATAAAGAAGCGAGTAACGAAATTCAGCAATGCATCCTTGAAGGAATGCATATGTCTGCAATACGCGATCGGATCAAATCATACGAAGAGCTTCAAAAAGTGCCGAAGGAAAATAAAATTACGTACGCCAGAACACGAAGGAGTCAACTGATTAGCTTCTATCGGATGGTTGAGAAGTTTTCTCCTCTTAAAAATTTAGATAGTGGCTTCAAGCCCTCAGAGATACTCAACAAGCTATCGGTCAACGAAGCGGTTTGCGAAACCAATCCAGAGTTTTGGGCGGACGGTGCCACTTCGATCGATAGCAACAGTGACGAGGAGAGCAGCAGTTGCAAAGATGACGACCAATGAAAACATTTAGAGAACAACAGCTATATTCAAAAGATTTTTATCGCAACATATTTATTCGCTTCAAGTTTGATACAAATTTACTAGTGACAAACTGTACTATTTTGTCTTGTGAAACAAAATTAATTAAAGTAGCCTTCCCATTTGTTTTTGAATAAGCACATTGAGCAATGAACAAACAAAAAATCCACAAAATGAACTAGTCTGTTTTAGAGCGAACGGAGGAAAGATTTGTTTTATTTGGCATCGAGTTTGTAAAGCAGCTCTTTTGTAGATTGAGAGAAACCACACTTGAATCGGTCTGTTGAAGATGTCATAACAATACAGAATTGGTTGACGATTTTCGGGAAATTTTCCGAGGTGAAACATCCTAGAAATCTGAAGGACAGTTGAGGATGTAAAGAAAACAATTTTCTCATTTCGAAATTGTCAACCCTTGTACACTGTCGATTTTTTGATAATCTCGACGTTGCCATCAATTATTACGACTGATCGAGTAAATGATTGTTAATACGGCCGAGTAGAATCAGGCAAAAAATTTATCAAAAATTTTTTCTAATTTAAATCCAACACCCAACCGGGTAGCAGTAAATTCCGGACAAAAATTGCTATCGCCCAAGTGCAAATCGCTCGTAAGAGTGAACACCGGATTAAAGTGATTGCGGAAACTAGACAGATTGATCATGTTAACGCCGTGATTGAACCCGAGCGATCTCATTGTTGTCGAATATATTTGTACATGACTTTTTCCTACGTCGTTAGGCTTTCCTCCTACAGAGTGTCCCTCGCGAATTACTCGAATTACTCGAATTGAAGTCAAAATCTTCAAAAGTGAAAGAAATTGTTGCAAAGCTTCTTGCAAAACTCTCTTCGGGCACCATAGATAAGTGTAGATGACTTATCGGGGTCCGGTTGAAAATTTGATCTCTAAAACAAACACTAGTTCCGCTTGAAATGAGAAAAGACGCTGCGACAACTTCTTTAAACTCGTATTTGGCCACTTTTCTAGTAATAGCGCGGTCAATGGATAAGTGAGTTTCGCGTCTAAGTTCCAGCATGTGAACTAGGCAAGTAGCATTCACAATTTTTACTCCAGAATTTTGGGAATTACATTTTGTTGAGCTTTTCAACAAAACGATTTGATTAATGGCTCGAGTTAACCGAAGGCGTATTCCAATCCCAGGTAGTAAAGTTTTGTCAATACCGGTCAAGAATGCATCGTTGAGTCGGAAAAATTATCTCCTTTTTCGTCTTGAAGTTCGTATCGATTTCTAATATAAGGCTTTGAACTGTCTTGAAATTTTGTGGAATCGTCTTCAAACTCGTAGCCTTGTAATGCCAAAAACCCTGCTTGTGCTGGGCATCACTAGAAAAATCAATTTTCAAAAGTTCTTGTAGGAATGTAGATTGTTAGATGACGATACTAAAGTTCCATTCAAACTCACTTCTACGTTTTGCCAAGTGCTCTCTGCTAGATTATTGACCAAAATAGGCGTTTTCCGTTTTAATAGGAGTATTGCTGTCCACAACCGCTTCCTCGTCTTCTTTTTTCTCTGCTTCCGACGACGTTGTCCTTGTTCCAACCATCTGAAGCACCAAGATCGTCATATACTAGCTGAAAATCTACGAGTACGTGGTCATTTGAAAACAAATTAAGAGCTAAATGAGTTACCGATGTTAGGGGCTCAGATGTGAAAAAGGAATTTGTTGACTATCCTTCTCCTCCTTTTCGTCGCAATGCTCCTTTTTATCGCAATGCTCTATCAACAAGTTTGGTGAAGAAGTCTCTTTTGCTTCGTTTCTTGGTTGCCTTTTTCTGTTTTATCTTAGAGGCTCTGTGCTTCCTGAGTTGCTTGAACGCCCTCTTTTTCTTTGTATTGCTTCGACGACAGTGTGCTCCTCCTCCTATTTGTTTGCGACTTGCATTCTTGAAAACTTTCTTTATAGAAGATTTTGGCTTAGATCGTCCGTCCAATATTTCTATTACTTCGGAAGCAGCGGCTGATAAAAAATTTTGGCCAATGGGATGCCATACTTTTTAGCAAGAGGAATTACAAAACCTTTGAGACTTATGCGGAGAGCTGAGCCTAATCCACTGCCGTTTTGCCGAGCTTGAGAACCAGCAAAGTAGTTTCCTGTTGGACGATTAGCAACTATGCGATTGGAGTGATAATTAATATCCATCCATCAGGTATTCGGAAGAGACAGAGAGACAAACGGATGCTCGACTGTCCACGACAGAATTATAAAGCAATAAAGCAATGAATGAGTGAATAAAGATATGTTTTTAGTTGATTGCCACCTGGTGGCGAGATCGCGAGCGGTCATCCGGATATTTGTAGCTAACTAGCTCCGATTCGTAAAACCTACCCAAAACTTCCTCTCCGTTTTTGTCTTTTAGAACATATGTGACTGGTTCGTTTCTGTCTAAAGGTTTTGATACAAACTTGATTAAAAACAGCTCGTCAGTAAAACGCTGCTGATAACCTTTTCGGAATGGGATATCCGTTCGAGCTGATATGCGCAAAAAATTTCCCAATTTAAATTTGAATTTTTCGTCTGATGCGTCTCACACCATTGTTTCATCTTTTGGTTTCATACGTTTTGAACGCGTTGGGGAAAGTTAACTGAACCAATTTTCCAACGGTTTTTTTGTTTAACATCAATCGGCCACATTTTAGTTGAGGCCTTTTTACGGGTATTGAAGAGTTTTGCAAAATTTTTCAAATTATTAACATAACGAAAACTCAAAATACTTGTATATTATACCCTCTGGCTTTTGGATTCGCTGTATGTATGATTAACTTCAATTTTTTTATCGGCGCAAAATTTGGCAAAAACACCCTTGAACTCTTTTCCTTGATCTACCCATTTTTTTTTGGAATAGAAATTGGGTCACCAATGTTAATCTTTTCCAGAAAACCATCTGTCACAGTTTTTGCATATCTATTCTTTAGTGGCTGAACCCTCAAGTATCAACTCAAGCAGTCGACTGCAACTAAAAGATATTTTGTACAACTGTTCTCGTTTGCAATTTTATCCAAATAGGCAAAGTCCATGGACCAAAAATGGTCAATGCCCAAACTGAAAACACCCAGACGTTTGTGTTTGTACTTGTTTTGCTTGAACTGGGAATACGTGGATGAAGATTTCAAAAAACTGCTCAACTTTTTTGCGCGAATGCCAACTTGCAGAAGTTAAATTTTGAACACTTCCATATGCCGTCGGATGTGTAAGAGAGCAGTAAATTACCCGTAAGGGCCAATTTTCTTGCTCCGATAAATGGGGTTGTTGATGTGATATGTAGGCTCCATCTTTCTCTCGACTACTCTCCCCTTCATAATTGTTTTTGTTGTTGTTAGTATTCGTAGTCGTCAATTGACGGCGGCTCCTGTTTATACGCCCGTCTTGTTTTTAGTTGCTGTTGTCTTTTGGTTTTCTTGAGTTTGGCTGCTGCCTTTTTATAATGTTAAGTGCGTAAGTGTTTTGTATCAATTTATCGACTGAATTTTCAAGCGGAAATAAAAGTTTCAAAAGATTTCGGTATTTGGGAGGCAACTTTTTCTCTTTTAATTGCAAATTTTTCACAATTTGTAAAAAGTTATCATTTGGCGTCGTATCACCAATGACCGCTGCTGATGCACCCGAACCTTTTCTCACTGTTTTATCAGAGGAGTTTAGAAAGACGTCGAGATGATTGTCCATTATTTTTTAATTTTTCCGTATGTGCATAAGTTTGTTGTTTCAGGCGCTATTGGTTGAAGTTGCAGTACGATTTTTATGTTGTTCAAGCAGCGCAGGTTTCTCCTCCTCCTCCTCCTCCTCCTCCTCTTCACCCTGCTGCTTCTCTTTCTTTGCCTCTTTGACAAATTGGGGCGATTGTTGTTGAGGTGGAAGGCGATTTCCTTCCTTTGAGTGCTGAAGGCTATTTTCCTGTTGTTGTTGTTGTAGAAGATAATTTGCAGGGATGAGGACAAATTTTCGAGCTGCTGGGTTGTCATTTATCATTAATAGGAGGATGAGGAAGGGGAAGGCGCAATGAGAGCAACATCTCCGATTATAAGTTCAGCGCAACGAGCAATTTGTCTGGACAGGTGTCTAGTGGACTTGTGTGATCCGGATTGCGAATTGAAAAGACGAGTTGGGGCTGACAAAAAAACTTGCCAAGGTTCCTGTGACCGACTGTTTCTGCAGCTCTGGGGGTAAGAAATAGAGAGTGGACTTAGTTTCTCCTGTTTCACGACGGCGATTTCTCAGGGAGATACATTCGTCAGTTATAAAAGTACAAAAACGCAAAACGTTCGGGCAAGAGGGTGTGAGATCAATCAAAAAGCGGTCAAAATTCTCTTTCATGCTTTCTCTATAACAGTTCCAAATAAACTGAGAGCTGGCGCATTCTAGCTCAGTGCCAAGTATTTTGAGTTAATCTCCAACGCGTGGAGAGCTTATTAAAAGTACATGTTTAGTATTTTTGTCAACTGTGACGCAAAATTTTCCCTGTTGTTAAAATTTGTGTTTGATGAAAATGACAGATATATCCTTGTGACGTCCGGCTGGGGCTAATGTTGAAAAAGCTCTACATTGTAAACTTTCTTCACAAAAATCTTCAAAAATTACTAGAGTTTTCTTATTAGCAAAGTCTTAGAGGATTTTTTGTATGATTCGATCTACGAAAAAGGAATCTGAAGCGTCGACACTGTTTTTTTTATTGATATATACAAAAGTAATGGGGGCTTTAACGTTTTGCTTAAAGTCGGATTATTTTGTTTGCCAGAAACGGTAGAAATAAACTATATGTTTACAGGCTGGTTGATATATACCGTCGATTGGCCGAGTTAGCATTTAGTAAATTAACCATGTTTTTCAGATCCTGATGCACCGCATACACACATGAATACTCGCTCATTTTTTTTTCTTTTCTTTTGTTCAATTCACGCGATGTCATCTTTACATGGACGATGGCGATGTTGAAACTGAAGCTGGCAGTAAATAACTCAAGCGAGTAGAAACTCTTATAAAATAGGTCTTCTCTTCACAATTGGGGGATCTTAGGCACAATTGCAAAACACACAAGGCAACGAGCATACAAACAAAATTCCTTGGAACCAAAAATACAATGTCAAAGCCTTGTCTCCTACAGCAGAAAAAGTTCCACTATGATTCCACTGCAGCTGGGGCCTTGCAGTCTGTTTGATCTTCCCCAACACTACTACTACTTCTGCTGCTAGTTTTTGCTCTGTGCGAAGGCGTGGTAGAAAAAAACTATAGTAGAAAACAAATTAGTATAGTAAAAAGTTTTTTCCTCGAAAATGTAAGTGTTGTTGTGATTGCTGCTCGATCTATTTTGAGTCAACTTAAAAAAAAACGGAAAGTCGGGAGATAAAAAAACAAATGTTTAAGCGAAAAAAGTGATTTGATTGAGGTAGATTGTTGTGATCAACACCTTGCTGTCGTTGGTTTCTGTCTGTGGAGCTAGTAGTTTTTAAACTTGTTGCTGCTGCAATTTGAAAAGAGAAAGCTGCTGATCTCATTGTAGAAAAAACCAAATTACCAGTAATGTTTAAATTAAGCAAACGATAAAAAGTTATATCTTTCAAAAAAACAGACCTTTGTAAAATTTTGAAATCTTTTTCCTCTCGCTACTCACTCAATCACTCACTCACTCACTCCTTCGTCTCTTCCTTGTAAGCGACGACGACGACAGGCTTCTCTTTGTCTTTTTTCTCTTCCATTTGGTCCCCTTTTTCTTGTTCTTCTTCTTGTTCTTCACCTTTTTTTTTCTTCTTTTGCTTCCACTGCTACTGCTGTTAATAACCCGAGCTTATCCACAATCCAATCACCCATATGCATCATCCGAAATCTGGGAAATGGGCGGGACGGTCGTCAAAATTTTCTCAATAGTCAAGCAATGAATCAGTCAGTGAGTCAATCAGGACCTGAAAAGCACCAAAAGAGGGAAAACAACAACAATAAAAGTTTAATAAAAAAAATAATTGTCTTGCTTTAAGTTTGGTGGGTTTGGTGGTTAATCGTGTACCACAAGCACACGCACACACACACACACACACACAGACGTACACACACACATACACACAGACATATTAGCCGCCTGACTTAAGGTTAGAAAAAGATGAAAAAAAATCAATTAATTCTACCAGGCAACAACTAACTATTCAGTTCAAAGAAATAATTGATCAAACGAACTAGGGCATCATAATTTAAACCTTTTCAATTCCCAGTTGACGCTCTTTGTTGTAACATGCTGAGCAACAGACCCCGATGCTTATTTAGATGACATTGGAAAATGTATTTGAATATGCAGACGATTCAAGGCAATATGATTGCGATCCAAGTATTCGGGACCGCTCGAGAAAAGAGACATTCCCCATAAAAGCGACTGCCCATCTGATCTTCGCAGTCATCTGTAATACAATGAGCCTGATTGTCGTCGTCAACCACAGGAAGTCCACATTGTTTGTAGCATTTGTAAAAGTGAGATCATATCATATGCGTGATGCCTTGATCTTTCAATGGGTTTCCAAGTCTTTCTTTTACCACCCTACACTGTTTACGTGCTTTTCCTTCATGTGTAATGTTTGAAAAAGATAAAATGAGTATATTTAGTCTTGCAACGAGCTCGAAGCTTCAATTTTGCACGCGATCTGAAATTGACAGCATATTGTATTTAGTAACGAACCTAAAATTAAAAAAAAAAACAGATCAAACAAAAATATATGTAAAGACAGAAGATTACGAATGAAGAAAAATTAATTTGTAAACAAGATGTATCAAAACAATTGTTATCTGTAATTATATCTTCCAACACAAAATAATTTTGCCGACGACGAAATCCTTACTGCTGGTACTAACATCACTTGTTTTTTCGTTGCTTCTGATGATAGGAGGGAGAAGAATTGTTAGGGATGTTCCATCGCGCGGAGATATCTTCTGAAAAGTTTGTTGTTATTGTTGTTGTTGTTGTTGTTGTTGTTGTTGTTGTTGTTGTTGTTGTTATTGTTGTTGTTGTTGTTGTTGTTGTTGTTGTTGTTGTTGCTGTTATTGTTGCTGTTGTTGTTGTTGTTGTTGTTGTTGTTGTTGTTGTTGTTGCTGTTGTTGTTGTTGTTGTTGTTGTTGTTGTTGTTGTTGTTGTTGTTGTTGTTATTGTTGTTGTTGTTGTTGTTGTTGTTGCTGTTGTTGTTGTTGTTGTTGTTGTTGTTGTTGTTGTTTTTGTTGTTGTTGTTGTTGTTTTTGTTGTTGTTGTTGTTGTTGTTGTTGTTGTTGTTGTTGTTGTTGATGATGTTGTTGTTGCTGTTGCTGTTCTTGTTCTTGTTTTGGTTCTCAAGAGGCAAATGACACTTTGGGACGGCGTTCAGTTTGCCAAAGTGTTTGATGGAAAGAGTTGTTGCTTGTTGTAGTGACCTTTTCTTCGACTTGATCATCAACAAAGTTTCCGACCGCTGTTTCAATATCCTCCTCCTCCTTCTCCTCCTCGATTGCTGCTTCTACATCGAAAGACTTTGTTCGGAAATTTTGATTCGAACGAAAATGAACTCAGTCAAAATTACAGCCACAAAGTGCTGTTGATTCAATCAGGAGATTGATTGTTGGAAAAATCATATCTTTTTCAAACCAATACAATTCATCTTGTTCATTTGAGATCTCGCAAAAAATTGGTTCATATGAAAATTAGCTTCTTCACAGTTTTATAATATCAACCTTGCTTGTAATTTTCAATGCAAGGCTGTTGATCAAATGGAACGCAATCATTATTTTTTTGTGCATAAACGTCCAATAAAGACAATGTAAACTGAAAAATTTAGCGTGAGCAGTATCTTAATGGAATTTATCTCCCCGATTCTAAACAAAAAACACACGTTTATTGTTTGCAACTTTTGTTATTTTTCGCAAAATTGGTTTCCCAACTTGTCTGTGCAACTAAAACGTCTAATGAACGCAAATGAAGATCTCAGCTCCTGAATTTCTTGTTTAACCAAGGCTCGAAACTTTTCGCAATCAGTTCTTTTCTCTACAGCTTGATTTAGAGTTAGTCCTTTGTTTTTTATTAAACTATATTCAATTATGCTTTGCGTGTTGAAGCCACTCAAATAATAAAATTAGGTCCCCACTACAAAATTTTAAAATCTCAATGTTTTCCGGAATTTTGTTTGTCGTGCACCCCAAATTGTTTCCTAATAGGATATCTCTGTTCTGTGTCCTTGTCGGCGAGTCTGTTTCATCAAAGTACATAATGCTGTCTGTATCACATTATAACATATTTGTCGTCTTTTTCACTCGCTGCATGCACACGTAGAGGACAGTGCGCGCATGAGCCGTTGTAAATCCAGCGAGCACAACATTGGATTTTCGGGCAGAAACTGCAGCATCGTCAATATCTTTATATTGCAGATACATAAAGTCATTTCCCACAAAGGTTGCATCCAACACTCTAGTGGTGCTCGAAGTGAAATGTTCAATAACATCGGTGTTATTATTGATATATCGAGTTTTTGGCAAGTTTTCTCTCATTCCAAAAAATCCTCAAAAAAGAATTCAAGAGAATTTTCGAAATCAAACGGAGACCTTCATTGTAACTAATCTTGTCAGGATCCAATTTCACGACTTCCTTGAAATCAAAACGCTGCAAAAAGTATGTCTTTTGAAGACACAATTTCCCTGGCTGGCAATCATAGGATTTTGACCATCCACTTTCTTCAGTTTTAATTTTCGAAAAATTGTTAATGTATTTCGTTCGAAGAGGTGGCTGCTTGGTTTTTCACGGTTTCATGGTCCCACCTCTACGACATATAAACTCCGGTAGCCGTTCGGTAACGTTAACTTGAGTTCAAAAATTACAAAGGTCCCCCAAAATGTTCTGTTGAGATGATTGTTTCCATGTCTGCATTCAAGTTGCAAAAGGTTCTCGCAAACTGTTTTGGATTTCTTGTCGGCAGCAGATTCTTCGACACAGCTTCTACAAAGAGGGAAGAGAAGCTTCAAGTTATATTTGAAAGGGAAGAAATGTATCATAAGATTTTGCGGCGGCAAGACAAGACATTTAACGAGTCCAAACCAATGGTCTTTTAGGATTCAATCTTCAGCTAAACTTCTCGGTTGACAGTAAATGAAGCCGGGGATCCTCAGTATAACTTTCCGATTGAACATAATCAGATCGTGTTCAACTTCAGTCGTCGTAGTTATTTTCCCTACTGCCTGGTGCAATTAAAATCTCTGATGGCTGACCAACGGGTTAGGAACAGTTTGCTTTAACGTAGGGATGAAGAGAAGAAATGTCGACGTAACAAAAGTGTTGATTTTTATCTTGTTTTGTCCAATGAAGGTTAAAGTTTTCAATACTACCACCAACAAAAAAATCTCGTGCACTTAATGGTGTGAGCTAGGACTTTTAGAAACAATCAATTTCAGGATTCTAGAAGAGGAAAGCGTTGTGCTGTTGTAATTATTATTATATAAATCTGTTACTAAGGTACGATGGTCACACTTCCAAATGTGCTCACATGCCTCAACGATGAACTCGTATCCGTCTGTTGTTTTATACCTGGTTTTCTCTTTGATCTGCTTCTGTAAAAAAAAATCAAAGATCTTTATAGGAAGTTAGTCACAATTCTTCCATCGTCATCCCGAGATTTTTGTCAAAAACCTTATGGCTTGAAAAACATTTTGGACATCCGTGACAATAGCAACCAAAAAATTCATAGATAGTTGCAAGATACAGAGTCTTTTTTTTCTCTGACAAGAAATAGCTAGGACTGGACGAGCGATCTTCATGATCATCAAGCTTTAACATCATCCCGTCAACTTTACATGGACCAACTTTTTACTCTCCGACTTTTCGATTACTGATATTAGTTTTGCCTGATTTGTAGAAAGCAATTTTGTGTTTACACGTTTCGGCTTTCCCGCTTTCCTGACTTTCAATCCAGGTCAACCATTGTAAAGCAGAGAAAAATGTAGCATCCCGAGATTGGTAACCATTGATCGGTAAAATACCAATTGCATTCATAGGCATAAAAAGCTGCCTGTAAATAGAATTGCATGCAGATGCAGCAGTACACGCAACATTGAAAGGGTCAATCGATTTGATCAGGGTTCGAAATTGAAGTACGCTTTGACGTAATAACTCCACGTCTGATTGACAGTATTCTATCAATTTCTGGTAAAAATTGCACATTTGATTGGACTGCTGATAGTTGTGTCGTTGTTGGTCAGTACACTTGGAAAAATCTTCTATTTATTTTTTGTTTTTCATGCTTGCTATCCCAAAAAAATATTTGGGTGGAAAATGCTCGACTTCAACAGCGAATTGCTGGCTGGTGCTCGGAAAACCAGAATGATTTTTAGGTCGTTTTGACGGACAATTTTCGCTTCCACTGAAGATGTAGGCTGACTACAAAAATCACAGTTTTCAGAGTAGTAGGAAGGCTGCAGACACAAATTTTGTCGAAGGTGGCAGTCTTTTGATTCATGAAATACATAAATTTTCTGTTGATCAAGTGCCGCTCTGCAGGTGATAGTGAGGAAAGTAACCTTTTTAAATCTCTGTCAGCTCAAATGTTTTCGCGAATTTACAAAGAGCTATCGGAATGAATAGAAATGAGTCAATAAACCTCATGTTTCCGACTTTCATAGATATGACTTTATTGCCTCTTGAAAAAATCTTTGGAATGCATTGTTGTTGTTCATAAAATTCTTCAAGTATGGATAAAACGAGCCGTCCCCACTTTCTTACACGTTCCAGGTCACCAAAAAAAGTATGAACAAAATTGTGATGCGCAAGTATTTGATCACCACTCAGTGTTTTTGCGCATAACAAAACAGTCTTATGATTATGGTTCTGCTCGCAACTTTGATCCATTTCTATATCAAAAACCCGTAATGCATTGTCTTGTACAGCTTGCTCAGTGTCTCGATCAATCTCCGGTAACGGGCTGCTTTCCTCGTCCGCTTTCTTTGTCTTTTCCGCTGAGTCTCGATAATCTTCCTTTTCATTGTCATAGTCGGTGTTTGGGCCTTTCCTCCTTATCGGTTGTTGAATGAAGCACTGACGCAAATGACGCGTCATTTGCTCCCATTGTCAAAGTACTGGGAGCAAATGACGCACCGTGGTTTTTGAACATTTATGCGAAGACATTGACTGCTTTGCGACACAGGCAGATCACGTGGGGCAATGTCTAAAACTTGCACAATGTGAGGTGTGAGCATCCTTACAAAGTTGAGTTTTCAATTTCATTCCACACGTAGTGTACGATCTATTCCTCCTACGTGACAAAAACTGAAGCGACCGCATCTATTTCTACTTTCAGCTTGTCTACACAGTACACATGAGATGGCAGGGCATATATCCTTAGATGTTGAATAGGTTTTATGACAAGCATAACAGTAAAAACGAGCCCTGAATAAACCTTTCATTGTTGTTAGAAGATCCACATGTCCTCCTCTATCTTGATTATAAAGCAGATCTATATGCTTTTAGTGACCTTCGTTAAAACACTTTAAGAAAGCAGCCATAAACTTTGGGTCATACAAAACTTTTGCATAAATTTTGAGCGGAGCCATTTTTGACGGTTTTTCAAGATTTTCAAGCGTCCATTTTGCTCCATAATTTAGTGTAAAACTGTCTGTTAATTGGTTTTTGGTCACTATTTGTTTGATAAGTCGGTTTGTAGCGGCTAATTAGTGTTTAGGGGAGGAATTTTTTTCCTATTTTTGAGCTGCCTGAGCTATTCTCAAGTGCGTTCGTGTCCAATGGCAAGTGCAGTGATTGAGTAGTTATTGTCATCTGTCTCAATTATTCGTGCGACTGAGCGTTTTTGCTGCAGAAAAGCGAGCAAGTCGGGAATGGTGCGTTGATTTTTACCTTCAAAATTTTCAACCCCCATTGCGGGAAGAGATACAGATAAAATTTTCAACCAAATTGTACCACTGGTATCAAAACCTTCGTTGGATTCAAATATCCGATCCATTTCGTTTAAAACTAAATATATGCTGAAATTGTCATGCTCTTGAAAGGGCATATGAATCGGAAAACTCAAGCTGGGATTATGTAGAACCACTCTAACTCTATGAGACAAGTTTTTCACGTTTGTTTGCAGCTCTTGTCAGCGAAGACAGAGCGTGCCCAAATGTCAATTTGATTTTGTCTACCTGTGATTTCAAATTGGAAAAGGTCACTTTGTAGTCTCTGTTGACAGCTTGAAGCGCGCTTCTTCTCTGTGATATTCTAGAAATTGTATGAAAATCCTGAGTATTGAAAGAGGACCCCATTTTCTTGCAGTTGATGACAAACGCGTCAGTCAATCAATTTTTGTGCGTGTGTGTCTGTATGATTACATTCAAATTCCTGAAACGCCACGAAAAGATTAAAATGGTTTTTTAAAAATGTTCCCATTGAGATGTATAAATGATGTGTCTGAACAAAAAACTGTGGCTCGAATGGTTCAGTGGAGGCGACGATTCTTCAGACGAAGACTTTACTCACTTGGCACTGGGTTCGAACCGGATGGTCTTTGCTTTTTATTTTCACAAGGGTTGGGTCAACTGCCTAGAGCACTACTTGTTCTGGACACTTGCTTACTTTTTAAAAACTTAAGTTTTTAACCACAATTTTTTTGATTTATTTGCAAACTATCACGTTTGATTCCATGTTTTGGTTTTTGGGATATCTGTAGCCACTTTTTTATAGAATAAAAGTATTAAATCTAAAATCTTATTAATAAATAGCTAGGATTTTTGGTATTAGTACATCAATGTGTATCATTCAAATGGACGTTTGTTATATGGTCGTTCTGGTGGAAAAGGCAAACAAAATTTAGTGTTTTGGAAAGAAATGTTTTCCTCCTTAACAAGAAGATATTCGAATCGACATCAAAAATGATCAATCAGAGTACAAGGTTTCTATTGACCAATAACAAGCAAGGATTTGTATTCACTCCCTCCTGGTTAATTTTTGTTTTCTGTTTTTTAACCATGCATGGAGAGAACAATTTTTTAAACGTTGACAAATTGTTTGTCAAGTTGTGAACAGTTTTATTCATTGTATAAAGTAGTTGACAGTTTTTAGCAGAGATATATATATTTTTAAATCTATAAATGAAAAGAAGCAGTGTTTTGAAATCAAATTTTTTCCTCCTGAAAAAGAAGATATTCAAATCGATCCAAAAAGCTGACCAATCACAAGCAAGCAATCTTATTCACTCCCTCCTGGTTAGTTTTTGTTTTCTTCCATTTTTTTTTATTATACATGTCTTTATTCTGTTCACGTTTTATGAACAAAACTTCTTAACCATGCTTACGGAGACCAAATTTTCAAACGTTGAAAATATTTGTTCACAAAATCCGAACAGTTTATTCAATGTATAAACTAGTTGAGAATTTTGAGCAGGGACCTTTTTTATGATTTTTTAAAAGTTAAATAATTGAAAAGAAGGCAACAAACAAATTTGTGTGTTTTGGAAAAAAATGTTTTCCTCCTTATAAAAATTATATTCATATTGACAGAAAAAATGACCAATCAGATTACAAGGTTTCGATTGACCAATCACAAGCAAGCATTTTTATTCACTCCCTCCTGGTTAAATTTTTTTATACATGTCTTCATTCTGTTCACATTTTACGAACAAAATTTCATACACATGCATGGGGAGACCAACTTACTAGATGTTGAAAATATTTGTTCACAAAGTGTGAACATCTTATTCAATGTATAAACTAGATGATTGTTTTAAGCAGTGACAATTTAATTTTTTTAATTCATAATTGAAGGCAACAACTAAATTTGTGTGTTTTGAAAAGATAGTTTTCCTCCCTAAAAAGAAGATATTCAAATTGACACCAAAATTTACCAATCAGTAAAAAAAAAATTCAATTGACCAATCACAAGCAAGTTTACTTATTCATTCTCTCCTGGTTAACATTTATTTTCTTTTAATTTAATTTTATTTTAAATTTTTTTAAATGTCTTTAATATGTTCACATTTTGTAAACCAAATATCTTGAACATGCATGGGGAGAGACCAAATTTTTGAACGTTGAAAATATTTGTTCACAAAATGCAAACAGTTTTTTCAATGTATAAACTAGTTCACAATTTTTAGCAGGGATATAAGAAATTGATAAAAGAAGCCAAACAAAATTATGTGTTTTGAAAAAAATTCTTTCTTCATTTTAACGAAGATAATCGAGTCGACACCAAAATTGACCAGTCAGGTTACAATTTTTCGATTGACCAATTACAAGCAAGCATTCTTATTCACTCCCTCCTGTTTAAATTTTTTCATACATGTCTTTATTCTGTTCACATTTTTTAAACAAAATTTCTCAAAGATGCATGGGAGACCAAATTTTTAAACGTTTAAAATCTTTGTTCACAAAAAATGAATCTAATTTTTTATACCTGAAATTGTTAAACATTGCAAAAATTGGTTCACAAAATGTGAACGGCACTGTGCAATGTATAAAGCGAGGAATAAAAGGCTGTGCTTTTTTTATTCCACTTTTCTTTTCCAGTTTTAAGCAGTTTTATCCCTCCTAATTTTTTCAACCGATATTGGAGTGAAAATAAAATAGCCCAGCTGAAAAAAAATACAGTTTCGACTGCCACGTCATTGGTTGGTTTTTCTAGTTTTGTTTTATTTCTTTTTTTTTCAGAAAAAATTTTCAAAAAATCTATCCCTAATCCTAATACATTAGACTCTAAATTTGGGACCCATCCGTGTATGTATTCTTCTTGCAAAACTTGAGCATATTATTATACCATACAAATTTTTAGGTGCAGTCGACTAAATCACAAAAACAAATTGACTGAACCTTCATTCAATAAGACAAACAAGTCTCGATAAGAATAAAAAGTATAAAAAAAATGCGTAAACTATTTCTTTTTTTTTTCGAATAAAGTTGAAGAGCTTAGACCCCCTGTGAATGACCAATGCACTGTTTATCTTCTTTTTGAGATTTGGTCTTTTCAAAAAGTTCAAATTAGCTCGTTTCGTCGCGCACAGAGAAAACTAAACTTGATGCTAATTTTTCAGGTAAATTCTGTCAAAAATCTCAAAAACAAATTGAAAACTAGTAAGAGTATATAGCTCATAATTTTCATGCACTAAGATTCATGGAGCACCAATTTATGAACAAATTGATGCTTTTTAATAAGAAGTCACATTGTCTGCGGAGTTTTCATGGTAATTTTAAAGCCAGACTAAAACTTTACCACCAACACCATACAGTTCTAATTTTCAAACAACTTGAAAAAAAACGAGGGTCTCGAACGATTTTGCCAGGCCAAGAAAAATTAATTTTTTCTTCTTATTCTGCTTTCTTCTAGACAAATTTTCTCATTTTTTGCAATCGCAACAATGTAACTGTTTTTTTACGGACGCCATAATGTTTCACATAAAATAAATTTTCATTTTCGAGATATTTTATGCTCATATTTAGCTGGTGGGAAAAATTATGGGTCTCTAATTAAAAACATCAAGCTTCAAAATTATTCATTATGACGTGTTTCTGACATTATAGCTGGAGCTTTGAAATGACTAAAAACTAAGGAAAGATGTTTTTTACCTTTTGATTCAGTCTAATTTGAAAAAGACAAACTTTTGCTTCAAAAAACGGTCAAATTAACATGAGAAGTTATTTTTTTACCATTTCACCAATTGGTTTAGTCTAATTTGGGCACTAACTTTTCATTGCTATGACAAAATGGTTTTGTAATTTAAAAATATGAAAACTGGCTGGTCAAAAAACCCTACCAGCCGGTTCAATTACAAGACTTGAATTTGTTCGCTAAGCAGTCACTGCTCTTACTTAATCCAATAGAATTGATTGGGAGCTAAAGGGTCACTTGAAACCTAATTGCGCCTTTCCGGCAGTAATCAGTTAGCAAGTCCATGTATGGTTTTCTAGTCGCATAAAGCGGCTAGAAAACCAAAAGTTCAAGTGACAAAATGGTATGCCAAACCTGAGAAATTTTTGTTTGCTTAAAGTTATCAGTACCAGACAATTAAACCGCAAAAAAAATTAACTGGGTCTGTGTTTTTTATTATAATTAACGCTCATGTTTTGTGAGCAAGGTTCTGGAGATTCAAAAAAGAAAAATTATCATGCCTTGCGGGTATAATTTTTGTTTCAGAACACCATAACACAAATAGCTTAGACAGCCATGTGAATAAGTGAAGCTCTGTTTTTCTTGCTTTTAAGATTTGCTTTTCTTGCAAACTTTCCAAACTAGCTCGCCTCGGTGCACCTAAGTAAATGAAATTGGTACATTTTATTCTAAAGCTTTTCGAGCGAATGAAGTCCTGGCAAAGATCTCAAAAGAAATTGGAACGAACAATTCGTTCATATATAGCTCAAGAACCCTTTGTAGTTTTTCAGTTTTTTCCATGAAGACTAGCCCAACGCGTTCAATATATATATTTTAAAAAAACTAGAACCTATTCATTTTTTTTAATCACGAGAAGAGGCAATAACAATGTATGGCAGGTGCAACCATAAACAAGTTTTCCGTATTGCAAAATTTATTGATGTTTGAGCGCTAGTATTTATGCGGAACTGATTTTTGAACAAAAAGACGCTCTGTAGAAATGAAACTACATTGTTTTCTGGGTTTTGCTAGGATAAAATCAAGACGCAAGAGAAAATTGGGATTCCAGGTAAACTCTTATATATTTTCAGGATGAAGCATACTTCAATGTTTAACCATTTCTCCATCGCGCAGAGATGGTGGTTAAAAATTTCAGGAGATTCTGCAAGATTCTTTTATAGTAGGTTTTAGGCCAGACTAAAACTTTACCAACAACTCCATTAAGTTCTAATTTTCAAACAACTCAAATTTAGTGGGGGTCTCGAACGGTTTTTTTTCCAGGCCAAGAAAAACTAATTTTTTCTTATTTTGCTTTCTTCTTAACAATTTTTCTCAATTTTTTTTGCAATCGCATCAATATTACTGTGTTTTCACGGACGCTATAATGTTTCACGTAAATGAATTTTCATTTTCGAGACACTCTTATACTCTTTGTAAATCATTCTTCCGAATTTTGCTTCAGCTGGTAGGAAAAATTATGGGTCTGTAACTATAAACTTCAAACTTCAAAATTGGTCATTGCAAGCGTGTTTTTGACATTAGAGCTGGAGCCTTAAAAAAACTAAAAACTATGGATAGATAATTTTTTACCATTTGATTTAGTCTAAGTTGAACAAGACAAATTTTTTGCTATAAAAAACGGTCAAAAAAACAAGAGGAAATATCTTTTTACCTAATCACTAAGTGGTTTAGTTTATTATGAACAGTAACATTTCATTGACATGATAAAACGGTTTAAAATTATGAGAACTCTCTGATCATAAAACCTAACAGCCGGTTCAATTACAACACTTGAATTTGTTCGCTAAGCAGTCTCTGCTTTTACTTACTCCCATAGAATTGATTGGGAGCTAAAGGGTCAGTTGACACCTAACTGCGAATTTGCGGCAGTAACCAGATAGCAAGTCCAAGTATGGTTTTCTAGTCGCATGAAGCGGCTAGAAAACCGAAAATTCAAGTGACAAAATGGTATGCCAAACCTGAAGAATTTCTGTTTGTATGAAGTTTATCAGTTCCAGACAATAAAACCAAAAAACATATTTAAATGGATCTGTGTTACTTAACATAAATAACACTCGTATTGCATGAGCAAGGTTCTGGAGATCCAAAAAAAAATGAAAAAATTTTCAAACCTTGCCGGTTCAATTTTTGTTTCTCGAAGACCATAACCGAATCAGCTTAGATAGCCATGTATATAAGTGATGCTCTGTTTTTCTTGCTTTTCAGATTTGACTTTTGCAATTTTTTCAAACTAGCTCGCCTCGGTGCACCTGAAGTAAATTCAAATTGGTACATAATATTCTAAAGCATTTGAGCGAGTGAAGTCCTGACAAAAATTTCAAAACAAATTGGAACATTTCGTTCATATTTAGCTCAAGAACTCTCAGTAGTTTTTCAGTTTCTTTGCATGAAAAATAGCCGAACGCGTGCAATTTTTTTTAAAAAAAAGTAGAACCTTTTTATCTTTTTTGAAACCTGAGAAGTGGCAATAACAATGTATGGTAAGTGCAACCATAAGCCAGTATTCCGTATTGCAAAACTGATTGATACTCGAGCCCTAGTATTCATGCAGAACTGATTTTTGAACAAAACGACGCTCTTTAGAAAAGATACCACATTGCTTTCTGAGCTTCGTTCGGACGAAATTAAAACGCAAAAGGAAATTGAGAATGTAGGCACCTAAGGGCCGGTTCAATTATATATTTGAACTTGTATGCAGAGTGGTTGCTGCTTCTCCTTAATCTGTTTCGTCCCCTAGAGCCCCCATAGCACCAATAGAGTTGATTGGCAGTAAAGGGGCCAGATGAAACCTAACTGAGCCCAAACGGCAGTAACCACTCTATGTATGGATTTCTAGTCGAGTTAAGCGGCTAGAAACCTAAAAACTTAAGCGAGAAAACTATATGCAAAATTTTAAGGATAGTATCGTTATATACAGTTTATCAGTTGCAGTCATCTAAATTGCAAAAACAATCAAAAAGGTTTTCATATTTTACAACAATTAGGTCTTGTTTTTCCTGAGCAAGGTTCTGGAGATGCAAAAAAATCAAATTTGCGTTTATTGTGTTTTTCTCGAAAACAAATGAAGAACTTAGACCCACTGTGAATGAGTGATGCTCTCTTTATCTTGTTTTTCTGAGATTTGGCTTTTTCAAAAAACTAAAACTAGGTCATCTTGACAAACACAGAGAAAATTATAAACGGTCAAAACGGTCAAAAAAACATGAGGAGTTATCTTTTTACCATTTCACTAAGTGATTTAGTTTGTTATGAACAGTAACATTTCATTGATATGATAAAACGGTTTAAAATTATGAAAACTCGCTGGTCATAAAACCTAACAGCCGGTTCAATTACAACACTTGAATTTGTTCGCTAAGCAGTCACTGCTTTTACTTACTCCCATAGAATTGATTGAGAGCTAAAGGGTCAGTTGACACCTAACTGCGCATTTGCGGCAGTAACCAGATAGCAAGTCCAAGTATGGTTTTCTAGTCGCATGAAGCGGCTAGAAAACCAAAAATTCAAGTGAAAAAATGGTATGCCAAACCTGAAGAATTTCTGTTTGCATGAAGTTTATCAGTTCTAGACAATTAAACCAAAAAACATATTTAATTGGATCTGTGTTACTTAACATAAATAACCCTAGTATTGCATGAGCAAGGTTCTGGAGATCCACAAAAAAATTTAAAAAATTATCAAACCTTGCGGAATTAATTTTTGTTTCTCGAACACCATAACAGAATCAGCTTAGATAGCCATGTATATAAGTGATGCTCTGTTTTTCTTGCTTTTCAGATTTGACTTTTGCAATTTTTTCAAACTAGCTCGCCTCGGTGCACCTAAAGTAAATTCAAATTGGTACATAATATTCTAAAGCTTTTGAGCGAGTGAAGTCCTGACAAAGATGTCAAAACAAATTGGAACAATTCGTTCATATATAGCTCAAGAACTCTCAGTAGTTTTTCAGTTTCTTTGCATGAAATTTTTTTTAAAAAAAAGTAGAACCTTTTTATCTTTTTTGAATCCTGAGAAGTGGCAATAACAATGTATGGTAAGTGCAACCATAAGCCAGTATTCCGTATTGCAAAACTGATTGATACTCGAGCCCTAGTATTCATGCAGAACTGATTTTGAACAAAATGATGCTCTTTAGAAAAGATACCACATTGCCTTCTGAGCTTCGTTCGGACAAAATCAAGACGCAAAAGGAAATTGAGAATGTAGGCACCTAAGGGCCGGTTCAATTATATATTTGAACTTGTATGCAGAGTGGTTGCTGCTTCTACTTAATCTGTCTCGTCCCCTAGAATTGCTGGGCAGTTAAGGGGTCAGATGAAGTCTAACTGAGCCCATAAGGCGGTAACCACTCTATGTATGAATTTCTAGCCGAGTAAAGCGGCTAGAAACCTAAAAATTTAAGCCATAAAACAATATGGAAAATTTTAAGGATAGTATCGTTGTATACAGTTTATCAGTTGCAGTCAACTAAATTGCAAAAACAATCAAAAAGGTTTTCATTTTTTAGAACAATTAGGTCTTGTTTTTCCTGAGCAAAGTTCTGGAGATGCAAAAAAATCAAATTTGCGTTTACTGTTTTTTCCTGAAAACAAATGAAGAATTTAGATCCACTGTGAATGAGTGATGCTCTCTTTATCTTGTTTTTCTGAGATTTGGATTTTTCAAGAAATTAAAACTAGGTCATCTTGACAAACACAGAGAAAATTAAAAAAGATTATATTTATTCTAAGACTGTTCTAGTGGAGTATTGACAAAGATCTCAAAAACAAGCTCGAACAATGCGTAAACATATGTAGCTCATGCTCATGAAATTTTTGTGTTCGTTTTTTTTTTACAAAAGCTAGCCGAATGTCTTTGTAACTTTTTTTTTAAAAAACGAAACGTTTTTTGAATCATGAGAAGAGACAATAACAATTTATGGCTGGTGCAACCATAAACGAGTTTCCGTATTGCAAAATTTGTTTGATATTTGAGCACTAGCTTGCATGGAGCACTGATTTAGAAACAAAATGACGCTTCTCAGAAATGACAACACACTGTTTTGTGATTTTAGTTCGAAGCAAATTAGGATGCAACAGAGAATTGAGAAACTAGGTATACGCCAAGATATTTACATGACGGAGCATATTTCAATGATTTGTGGCTAATAAAAAGATCAAAAAAGAAAGCACTTCCTTGTGATATATTCATTTGAACAGTTATATCCACACTGAGCGATAATTTATTATATCTCATCATTTCTCTATTGCACAGAGGTACTGATGAATACCCTCATGTGAAAACTTAGTCCAGTTACGCAATAGTCATACGCGAAAAGATAGACATCACTTGTCTAGCAAACATTAAGAAGGTCATTGATTTATAATGAGAATATGAGAGGCCCCAAACTTGAGCAGCCTTGAGTCATAACCTTTTTAGTCTCATCCAGAAGTGAGATTTGACGATGTTTTTTCCTTGCATTCGTTGCTCTAGGTAACTTTTAAGCCAGAGTGAATTTCTGCCATGAGCACCATACATTTCTAATTTTTCAAATAAATTTTTGTTGGTCGCGATATCGAACGCTTTTTTCAAGTAAAAAAAAATCAGAATCTATGTTTACTTGGCTTTTATCTTAACACATTTTTTCTAGCTCTATCTGAAATTGCATCAATACTACTGTGTTTTTTTTACGGCAGTCGAAGTTTTTAATAAAATTGAACAACTATTTTCGAGATATTCTATTCACTTACTCTGTTTTACTTTGCTCTTTCAAAAATTTTGCTCCAGCTAGTAAGAAATGATATGGGTTTGCCTTTATAAACATCGTTCGTCGATCCTTTTTAAATAGATTATAGATAACTGCTTTGGGCAATCAGTAGGGAAGGAGTCAGGTATTAAAAGAAATATCAAAAAAAAATTTCAAATTGGGTAAACATTATGAATTTCAAGCTTTAATAATTAATTTGTTAATTTCATCTATGCCAGAGGAGTTTTTTTTCTGCATCGATAATACAATTGACTCATTCCGAATCAGTAACAAGATTAAAAAAATTTACAGAAGATTGGCTTCTCGTACCTTTGACGGGCTTTTAATACTGAACTTTCACTAGCTGTTAATCCCAATTGTGAAAAAGAAGCATTTTAATTCATTGGCCATTTCAACATGGAATGTAATTAGTTCTCCATTTGTTTTTTTTTTTCAGAAGGGTATTTCACTTTTAGATGTTTCTCAGCCTTTTATTTCGTTTAGTAGCGAGTAAACCTGCCTTGTGTCACCAATAGAACTTTTAAACTGATTATAGTAAAGTTGCTTCTTTTTCCCTTTAATTCCCACTTCAATTTTAAGCCTGGCGTTTAGGAAGCGCGTCCTTTCATCTTTTCCATTTTATTGTTAGAACCAATTTTGTTTGAAGCTGTTTTGTTTTGCAATAAGGTTTTTTTTCGTTCTCAGGCACAGACAATTTTTTGCACTCTTGTATTTGTTTTTACTAAGGGTGAAAATTTATTCCAGATTCCGAGAATTTTACAAAGCAAATAATTTAGCACAGTATCTGCATTTTTGAGTAGTCAGAAGAATCCAATTTGAACAAGGAATGGGACAGAGCATTAATGAGTTTCTCAACACTTGAACCTGATTTTAGAAAAGAAGTGTCAGGAAAAATTTAGACAATGGATCTTAAATGCCTCAGTATGTATTTCTAAAATGATCGGAAAACTTTCGTGATTTTTTTACTTCCTCATTTTTTACAAAAAAAATCTGCTACCAGATAGTGATCTAGAGGGCTTCACTAGTTGCTTCCCATACTGATCGTTTTTTTATTTAACATTTGAGCAAACCCTTTGTTTTTCTACCTTGTCTAGATATTTAGATCTGATGTTATTGTTCTTGAGAAGATCAAAATGAAGCCGCTGCATGCAGTGACGAGAAATTTTGTATCACTTACAACATTTAACTTAAAATCATTTTGATCAACGAAAGCTAATTCATCTGTTCTTGGTAGATTGTAAATCAAAAGAAACAAAAACATTTCGTATAGATTTTTCGCCTGGACCAGTAAACTTTAAGGTACTTTGCAACCCAATTCGTTCATAATCAGGACGTTTTTGTTTCCTTGTATCATCACACCTGCACCGTTATTTTTCCTATTCTTAAATTTTACTTTTCAAAACATTTAGGTTTATATTGTTTCAACAGTCACCATCTGGCAACCAGGCTTTTGTGTACACAAAGAACAAAAATTTACGTGCAATTACTAGCAGTTTTTGATAATTTTCGTTTCAATGGTTTCAATGTTGGTTGCTATTGTTTGCCTAAACAATTTTCCATAACATAATTTTGACACTGCAGCTTTTGGCCAGCTTCAAAGAGACCTCTAATACTTTGTACGTTGCTTTTGTTTTCGAAGTTGCAAAACAGTGTTCCTTCTCGCTTCCATAATGTTTCCATTCTTTCAAGTTAATTCTTGAGATTAAAAACTAGTTGTCAGGGAGCTGTCAAATTTTCGAATAATCTGACCGATTTTATTATCTCGAACTTGTTCAGTCCTTTCTTTTCTCGCAAAAAAATTCATTTTTGCCAATCTTTGAGATAAGCCTGCTATCACATTGCGGCTCCTAGTATTACGCCCTGGAAGACGGTAAGCTATTAAGATATCTGAAGTTGCACACTCATTAGCAGCGACCTCTCGTGCCACCTTTAGGACTGTGTCAAAGCTTTTATTAAAAATCTCAAATTTTGGTCGTCTAATTCCCATTTTATTGCGTTCTTCGAGAATCCCAATAATGTTCATGTTTTCCTGCAAATTGTATTCTTCCAACAAATCTGCTTCAAACACAGCTTTCAAATAGCATTTTATGTTCTGTTGATTAGTATAACAATCGGCTTCATCGGGAATGTTTTTGTTTTTTGTAGTGCTTGATTCAACAGCGCCTTGATGATGCTTCTAACATTGATTTGGCTGGACTCAGAAAGACATGTTTGTTTTGTAGATTAGGCAGAAGAGTTCGATATCTGCGTCTGAGAGGCGAAACAGCTTCATTTTTTGGCTCTTTTAGTTCTTTGGGTTCAGTTACTTTGTGGGTTTTGTTATTGTTCATAGTTACGTCTTGTGTAAAAATACGCCGATCTGAAAACTTTTATTAAAGCTTTTTTGCTACTAAAGGACCTGCACCTTTCGAAATTAGAGGCGATTATTTTAAACGTTTTGCGTGTTTTAATTGTTCTTAAACCTCCGTCACTTTTACGGAAGATTAGTTGTCTCCAAAAGAAAAAGTCGTTCTGTTTCAAAATTTCACCGTTTCTACCTTAGATAAAAGGTGAACATCAGATGCAAAACTTGAGGTTATTATCATTCCGTACAATTTATCAGTTGCACTCAACTAAATTGCAAAAACTAATTGATTGGATATTCATTAAGTTAAGACAAATAAGTCTCGTTAAGAAAAAAAAATTATCGAAATGTTTTTGAGATATGCCTTTTTAAAAGCTTCAAACTTAGATTCAGATTAATTTGAAAAAGACAAAATTTTTGCTTCAAAAAAAGGTCGAATTTACATTAGAAGTTATTTTTTTTACCATTTCACCAATTGGTTTAGTCTAATTTGTGCAGTAACCTTTCATTGCTATGATGAAATGGTTTTGTGTTTTAAAAATATGAAAACTCGCTGGTCAAAAAACCCTACCAGCCGATTCAATTTCAAGACTTGAATTTGTTAGCTAAGCAGTCACTGCTCTTACTTAATCCAATAGAATTGGTTGGGAACTAAAGGGACAGTTGATATCTAATTGCGCCCTTCCGGCCTGTAATCAGATAGCAAGTCCACGTGTGGTTTTCTAGTCGCATGAAGCGGCTAGAAAACCAAAAATTCAAGTTACAAATTGATATGCCAAACCTGAAGAATATCTATTTGCATGAAGTTTATCAGTTCCAGACAATTAAACCAAAAAACATATTTAATTGGATCTGTGTTACTTAACATAAATAACCCTCGTATTGCATGAGCAAGGTTCTGGAGATCCACAAAAAAATTGCGGAATTAATTTTTGTTTCTCGAACACCATAACAGAATCAGCTTAGATAGCCATGTATATAAGTGATGCTCTGTTTTTCTTGCTTTTCAGATTTGACTTTTGCAATTTTTTCAAACTAGCTCGCCTCGGTGCACCTAAAGTAAATTCAAATTGGTACATAATATTCTAAAGCTTTTGAGCGAGTGAAGTCCTGACAAAGATGTCAAAACAAATTGGAACAATTCGTTCATATATAGCTCAAAAACTCTCAGTAGTTTTTCAGTTTCTTTGCATGAAGAATAGCCGAACGCGTGCAATTTTTTTAAAAAAAAATAGAACCTTTTTATCTTTTTTGAATCCTGAGAAGTGGCAATAACAATGTATGGTAAGTGCAACCATAAGCCAGTATTCCGTATTGCAAAACTGATTGTTACTCGAGCCCTAGTATTCATGCAGAACTGATTTTGAACAAAATGATGCTCTTTAGAAAAGATACCACATTGCTTTCTGAGCTTCGTTCGGACAAAATCAAGACGCAAAAGGAAATTGAGAATGTAGGCACCTAAGGGCCGGTTCAATTATATATTTGAACTTGTATGCAGAGTGGTTGCTGCTTCTCCTTAATCTGTTTCGTCCCCTAGAGCCCCCATAGCACCAATAGAATTGATTGGAATTTAAGGGGTCAGATGAAACCTAACTGAGCCCAAACGGCAGTAACCACTCTATGTATGGATTTCTAGTCGAGTTAAGCGGCTAGAAACCTATAACTTTAAGCGATAAAAGAGATGGAAAATTTTCAGGATAGTATCGTTTTATACAGTTTATCAGTTGCAGTCAACTAAATTGCAAAAACAATCAAAAAGGTTTTCATTTTTTAGAACAATTAGGTCTTGTTTTTCCTGAGCAAGGTTCTGGAGATGCAAAAAAAATCAAATTTGCGTTTACTGTTTTTTCCCGAAAACAAATGAAGAATTTAGATCCACTGTGAATGAGTGATGGTCTCTTTATCTTGTTTTTCTGAGATTTGGCTTTTTCAAGAAATTAAAACTAGGTCATCTTGACAAACACAGAGAAAATTAAAAATGATTATATTTATTCTAAGACTGTTCTAGTGGAGTATTGACAAAGATCTCAAAAACAAGCTCGAACAATGCGTAAACATATATAGCTCATGCTCATGAAATTTTTGTGTTCGTTTTTTTTACAAAAGCTAGCCGAATGTTTTTGTTACTTTTTTTTAAAAAACGAAACGTTTTTTGAATCATGAGAAGAGACAATAACAATTTATGGCTGGTGCAACCATAAAAGAGTTTCCGTATTGCAAAATTTTTAAGATATTTGAGCACTAGCTTGCATGGAGCACTGATTTAGAAACAAAATGACGCTTCTCAGAAATGACACCAACTGTTTTGTGATTTTAGTTCGAAGCAAATTAGTATGCAACAGAGAATTGAGAAACTAGGTATACACCAAGATATTTACATGACGGAGCATATTTCAATGATTTGTGGCTCATAAAAAGATCAAGAATGAAAGCACTTCCCTGTGATATATTCATTTGAACAGTTATATCCACACTGAGCGATAATTTATTATATCTCATCATTTCTCTATTGCACAGAGGTACTGATGAATACCCTCATGAGAAAACTTAGTCCAGTTACGCGATAGTCATACGCGAAAAGATAGACATCACTTGTCTAGCAAACATTGAGAAGGTCATTGATTTATAAGGAGAATAGGAGAGGCCCCAAACTTGAGCAGCCTTGAGTCATAACCTTTTTTAGTCTCATCCAGAAGTGAGATTTGACGATGTCTTTTCCTTGCATTTGTTGCTCTAGGTAACTTTTAAGCCAGAGTGAATTTCTGCCACGAGCACCATACATTTCTAATTTTTCAAATAAATTTTTGTTGGTCGCGATATCGAACGCTTTTTTCAAGTAAAAAAAATCAGAATCTATGCTTACTTGGCTTTTATCTTAACACATTTTTTCTAACTCTATCTGCAATTGCATCAATACTACTGTGTTTTTTTACGGCAGTCGAAATTTTTATTCAAATTGAACAACTATTTTCGAGATATTCACTTACTCTGTTTTACTTTGCTCTTTCAAAAATTTTGTTCCAGCTAGTAAGAAAGGATATGGGTTTGCCTTTATAAACATCGTTCGTCGATCCTTTTTAAATAGATTATAGATAACTACTTTGGACAATCAGTAGAGAAGGAGTCAGGTATTAAAAGAAATATCAAAATTTTTTCTCAAATTGGGTAAACATTATGAATTTAAAGCTTTAATAATTAATATGTTAATTTCATCTATGCCAGAGGAGTTTTTTTTCTGCATCGATAATACAATTGATTCATTCCGAATCAGTAACAAGATAATAAAAAGTTACAGAAGATTGGCTTCTCGTACTTTTGACGGGCTTTTAATACTGAACTTCCACTAGCTATGTTAATCCCAATTGTGAAAAAGAAGCGTTTGAATTCATTGGCCATTTCAACATGGAATGTAATAAGTTCTCCATTTCGTTTTTTCAGAATGGTATTTCAATTTTAGATTTTTATTAGCGTTTTATTTCGTTTAGTAGCGAGTAAACCTGCCTTGTGTCACCAATACAACATTTAAACTGATTATAGTAAAGTTGCTTCTTTTTCCCTTTAATTCCCACTTCAATTTTAAGCCTGGCGTTTAGGAAGCGCGTCCTTTCATCTTTTCCATTTTATTGTTAGAACCAGCTCTGTGAGGTTGTTTTGTTTTGCAATAAAGTTTTTTTTCGTTCTCAGGCACAAAAAATATCAGTTTTTTGCACTCTTGTATTTGTCTTTACTGAGGGTGCAAATTTATTCCAGATTTCGAGATTTTTACATTGAAAATCATTTAGCACAGTATCTGCATTTTTGAGTAGTCAGAAGAATCCAATTTGAGCTAGGATTGGGACAGAGCATTAACGAGTTTCTCAACACTTGAACCTGATTTTAGAAAAGAAATGCCAGAAAAAATTTAGAAAATGGATCTTAAATGCCTCAGTATGTATTTCTAAAATGATCGGAAAACTTTCGTGATTTTTTTACTTCCTTATTTTTTACAAAAAAATCTGCATCACTTAAAACATCTAGCTTAAAATCATTTTGATCAACGAAAGCAAATTCATCTGTTCTTGGTGGGTTGTAAATCAAAAGAAACAAAAACATTTCGTATAGATTTTTCGCCTGGACCAGTAAACTTTAAGGTACTTTGCAACCCAATTCGTTCATAATCAGGACGTTTTTCATAGAGAGCTCTAGTACGTTGCTTTTGTTTTCGAAGTTGCAAAACAGTGTTCCTTCTCGCTTCCATAGTGTTTCCATCTTTCACATTAATTCTTGAGATTAAAAAATAGTAAACGAGGAGCTGTAAAATTTTCGAATAATCTGACCAATTTTATAACCTCGGACTTGTTCAGTCCTTTCTTTTCTCGCAAAAAATTCATTTTTGCCAATCTTTCAGATAAGCCTGCTATCACATGGCGGCTCCTAGTATTACGCCATGGAAGACGGTAAGCAATTAAGATATCTGAAGTTGCACACTCATTAGCAGCGACATCTCTTGCCACCTTTAGGACTGTGTGAATGCTTTTTTTGTAATTCTCAAATTTTGGTTGTCTAATTCCCATTTTTATTGCGCTCTTCGAGAATTCCAATAATGTTCATGTTTTCATGCCAATTGTATCCTTCCAACAAACCTGCTTCAGGCACAGCTTTCAAATAGCACTTTATGTTTTCTTGATTAGTATAACAATCGGCTTCATCGGGAATGTTTTTGTTTTTTGTAGTGCTTGATTCAACATCGCCGTGATGATGCTTTCAATCTTAAACATTACTTTTGGATTTTACTCGTCGAAAACGATTTCAATACTACTCTCAATTATCTTTTTTGCAATTTCTTCTAATATTGATTTGGCTGGACTCAGAAAGACATGTTTGTTTTGTAGATTTAGGCAGAAGAGTTCGATCTCTGCGACTGAGAGGTATACAACCTCATTTTTTTGCTCTTTCGATTCTTTGGGTTCAGTTATTTTGTGGGTTTTGTTATTGTTCATAGTTACGTCTTTGAAACTATTCAAAATGTTTGAAAGTTACAATTTTCGCTAAATCAGGTTTCTAAAAGAGTGCGGGCTAGTTCAGTGTCTTGTGTAAAAATACGCCGGTCTGAAAATTTTTCTTAAAAGTTTTATCGCTCCTAGAGGACCTGCACTTTTCGAATTTAGAGGCGATTCTTTTAAATGTTTAATTTGTTTTAATTGTTCTTAAACCTCCGTCACTTTTACGGAAGATTAGTTGTCTCCAAAAGAAAAAGCCGTTGTGTTTCGAAATTTCACCGTTTCTACATTAGATAAAAGGTGAACATCAGATGCAAATCTTGAGGTTATTATCATTCCATACAATTTATCAGTTGCAGTCGACTAAATTGCAAAAACTAATTGATTGGATCTTCATTTTTTCAGACAAATAAGTCTTGTTAAGAAAAAAAGTTATCGAAATGTTTTTGAGATATGCCGTTTTTAAAAGTTTCAGACTTAGATTCAGTTTGATTTGAAAAAGACAAACTTTTTGCTTCAAAAAACGGTCAAATTAACATGAGAAATTATTTTTTTTTACCTTTTCACCAATTGGTTTTGTCTAATTTGGGCAGTAACTTTTCATTGCTATGACAAAATGGTTTTGTGTTTTAAAAATATGAAAACTCGCTGGACAAAAAACCCTACCAGCCGGTCCAATTACAAGACTTGAATTTGTTCGCTAAGCAGTCACTGCTCTTACTTAATCCAATAGAATTGATTGGGAGATAAAGGGTCAATTGATACCTAATTGCGCCCTTCCGGCAGTAATCAGATAGCAAGTCCACGTATGGTTTTCTAGTCGCGTTTAGTAGCTATTAAAACTGCCTTGTGTCACCAATACAACTTTTAAACTGATTATAGTAAGGTTGCTTCTTTTTCCCTTTAATTCCCACTTCAATTTTAAGCCTGGCGTTTAGGAAGCGCTTCCTTTCATCTTTTCCATTTTATTGTTAGAACTAGCTCTGTGAGGCTGTTTTGTTTTGCAATAAGGTTTTTTTTCGTTCTCAGGCACAGACAATTTCAGTTTTTTGCACTCTTGTATTTATTTTTACAAAGGGTGCAAATTTATTCCAGATTCCAAAAATTCTACATTGAAAATCATTTAGCGCATTATCTGCATTTTTGAGTAGTCAGAAGAATCCAATTTGAGCAAGGAATGGGACAGAGCATTAATGAGTTTCTCAACACTTGAACCTGATTTTAGAAAAGAAGTGTCAGGAAAAGTTTAGACAATGGATCTTAAATGCCTCAGTATGTATTTCTAAAATGATCGGAAATTTTTCGTTATTTTTTTACTGCCTTATATTTTACAAAAAAAAAACATCTGCTACCAGTTAGTGATCTAGAGGGCTTCACTAGTTGCTATAATAGTGACCGTTTTTTTTTAACATTTGAGCAAACCCTTTGTTTTTCTACATTGTCTAGAAATTTAGATCTGATGTTATTGTTTTTGAGAAGATCAATAATGAAGCCGCTGCATGCAGTGACGAGAAGTTTTGTATCACTTAAAACATCTAACTTAAAATCATTTTGATCAACGAAAGCAATTTCATCTGTTCTTGGTAGATTGTAAATCAAAAGAAACAAAAACATTTCTTATAGATTTTTCGCCTGGATCAGTAAACTCTAAGGTACTTTGCAATCCAATTCTTTCAAAATCAAGACGTTTTTGTTTTCTTGTATCATCACACCTGCACCGTTATTTTTCCTATTCTTAAATTTTACTTTTCAAAATATTTAGGTTTATATTGTTTGATCAGTCACCATCTTGCAACCAGACTTTTGTAAATGCTTCCAATTGATCGTGGCGTGTTTTACAAAGAACGAAAATTTACCTGGAAGTACTAGCAGTTTTTGAGAATTTTCGCTTCAATGATTTCAATGTTGGTTGCTATTGTTTGCCTAAAAAATTTTCCATAACATAATTTTGACACTGCAGCTTTTGGCCGGCTTCAAAGAGACCTCTAATACTTTGTACGTTGCTTTTGTTTGCGAGGTTGTAAAAACAGTGTTACTTCTCGCTTCCATAATGATTCCATTCTTTCAACTTAATTCTTGAGATTAAAAAATAGTAGTCGAGGAGCTGCCAAATTTTCGAATAAACTGACCGATTTTATTATCTCGGACTTGTTCAGTCCTTTCTTTATCGCAAAAAAATTCACTTTTGCCAATTTTTGAGAAAAGCCTGCTATCACATGGCGGCTCCTAGTATTACGCCCTGGAAGACGGTAAGCAATTAAGATATCTGAAGTTGCACACTCATTAGCAGCGACCTCTCTTGCCACCTTTAGGACAGTGTGAAGGCATTTATTGTACTTCTCAAATTTTGGTCGTCTAATTCTCATTTTATTGCGCTCTTCGAGAATTCCAATAATGTTCATGTTTTCATGCCAATTGTATCCTTCCAACAAATCTGCTTCAGATACAGCTTTCAAATAGCATTTTATGTTTTCTTGATTAGTATAACAATCGGCTTCATTGTTCATCGAGAATGTTTTTTTTTGTGGTGCTTGATTCAACAGCGCCTTGATGATGCTTTCAATCTTAAACATTACTTTTGGATTTTACCCGTCGAAAACAATTTTAATACTACTCTCAATTATCTTTTTTGCAATTTCTTCTAATATTGATTTGGCTGGACTGAGAAAGAAATGTTTTTTTTTTTGTAAATTTAGGCAGCAGAGTTCGATCTCTGCATCTGAGACGTGAAACAGCTTCATTTTTTGGCTGTTTTGATTCTTTGGGTTCAGTTACTTTGTGGGTTTTGTTATTGTTCATAGTTACGTCTTTGAAACTATTCAAAATGTTTGAAAGTTAAAATTTTAGCAAAATCAGGTTTCTAAAAGAGTGCGGGCTAGTTCAATGTCTTGTGTAAAAATAAGCCGATGTGAAAACTTTTATTAAAGCTTTTTTGCTCCTAAAGGACCTGCACCTTTCGAATTTAGAGGCGATTATTTTAAACGTTTTGCGTGTTTTAATTGTTCTTAAACCTCCGTCACTTTTACGGAAGATTAGTTGTCTCCAAAAGAAAAAGTCGTTCTGTTTCAAAATTTCACCGTTTCTACCTTAGATAAAAAGTGAACATCAGATGCAAAACTTGAGGTTATTATCATTCCATAAAATTTATCAGTTGCAGTCGACTAAATTGCAAAAACTAATTGATTGGATCTTCATTAGTTAAGACAAATAAGTCCCGTTAAGAAAAAAAAAGTTATCGAAATGTTTTTGAGATATAACTTTTTTAAAAGTTTCAAACTAGCTCGTCTTGTCGGGCACAGAGAAAATTAAAATTGATAGTTTTATTCTTGTTAGAAACTGACAAAAATCTCAAAAACAATCTTGAAAAACTAGTAAAAAGATATAGCTCATAAACGTTTGGTATTTGTTTTTGTTATAGACTAGTCGAATGCTTTGATTATTTCTTTTTAAAAGAAATGAACCTATTCATATTTTTCTCGAACTATGAGAATTTTCAGTAACGAAATATGGCTGGTGCAACTCTAAACGGGTATTGCGTATTGCAAAATTGATTTGATATTCGAGCACTAGTATTCATGTAGCACTGATTTAGTAACAAATTGATGCTCTTTAAAAATGAAACTACAAATTTTTCTGAATTTTGCTCGGAAAAAATCAAGACGCAAAAAAAAATTGAGATTCTAGGTAAACACCAAGATATTTTCATGATGAAGCATACTGCATTGCTTAACTTTTTCTCCATCGAGCAGAGAGATACTGGTGAAGAATTTCAGAAGAATCTGAAAGTATTCTTAATTAAATTTATAGCCATACTAAAACTTCACCACCAACACCAAAAGTTCTATTTTCAAACAATTTGAAATTAACGAGGATCTCGAACGTTTTTTTTTCAGGCCAAGAAAAACTGATTTGTTCTTACTTTGCTTTCATCTAGACAAATTTTCTCAATTTTTTTGCAATCGCATCAATATAACTGTGATTTCACGGACGCTATAATGTTTCACGTAAATGAATTTTCATTTTCGAGACACTCTTACACACTTTGTAGATCACTTTTCCAATTTTTGCTTCAGCTGGTAGAAAAAATATGAGTCTGTAATTATAAACATCAAGCTTCGAAAATATTCATAGTAAGCGTAGTTCTGACATTAGAGCTGGAGCCTTGAACAGATTAATAACTATGGAAAAAATTGTCTCACCATTTGACCCAGTCTAATAAGAAAGCCAATTTTTTTGCTAAAAAAAACGTTCAAATAAACATGAGGAGTTGTTTTTTCACTAATTGGCTTAGTTTATTATGAACACTAACATTTCATTGCTATGACAAAACGGTTTAAAATTATGAAAACACGCTGGCCATAAAATCTAACAGCCGGTTCAACTACAAAACTTGCATTTGTGCGCTAAGCAGTCACTGCTTTTACTTACTCCCACAGAATTGATTGGGAGCTAAAGGGTCAGTTGACACCTAACTGCGCCCTTCCAGCAGTAACCAGATAGCAAGTCCAATTTATGTTTTTCATGTCGTGTAAAACAATATGGAAAATTTTGAGGATATTATCTTTGTATACAGTTTATCAGTTGCAGTCAACTACATTGCGAAAATAATTATAAAGATTTTCGTTTTTTACAACAAATATTTTTTTTTTCATGAGCACATAAGAACTTAGACACACTGTAAATGAGTGATGCTCTCGTTACCTTGCTTCTGAGATTTGCCGTTTTCAAAAATTTAAAATTAGATAATCTGGACGCATACAAAGAAAATTAAATTTGATACAATTTATTGTAAAACTGTTCTAGTGGAATTTTGACAAAAATCTCAAAAACAAACTTGAACAATGCGCAAATATATATAGCTCATGCTCATGAAATTTTTTAGCTTGTTTCTTTTACATAAACTAGCCGAATGCTTTCGTTACTTCTTTTTAAAAAAAAACTAATGACCTTTCTGAATCATGAGAAGAGACAATAACGGTTTATGGCCGGTGCAACCACAAACGAGTTTCCATATTGCGAAATTTGGTTTGATATTTGAGCACTAGTTTTCATGATTTAGTAACAAAATGGCGCTTTTCAGAAATGATAAAACACTGTTTTGTGATTTTAGTTTTGGACAAAGTCAAGATGCAACAGAGAACTGAGAAACTAAGTTTACACCATTATATTTAGCATATATTGAGCATACTTCAATAATTTGTTACTCATTAAAATATCAATAATGAAAGCACTTTCTCGTGATATATTCATTTGAACAGTTATACCCACATTGAGCGATAATTAATATAACTCATCATTTATCTATCGCGCAGATGTACTGATTGAAACACTCATGAGAAAAGTTTAGTCCAGTTACGCAATAATCATACGCGAAAAGATAGAAACATCACATGTCTAGTAAACATTGAGAAGGTCATTGATCTAAAATGAGAATAGGAGAGGCCCCAAACTTGAGCCTCGGAGTAAATTGCTTTTTAGTCTCATCCAGGAAAGAGACTTGACGTTTTCTCTTCGAAATCGAACGCGTTTTTCAAATAAAAAAACAGAATCTATGTTTACTTGGCTTCTATCTTGACAAATTTTCCAGTCCATTCTGCAATCGCATCACTACTACTTTTGTTTTAACGGAAATCGAACTGCTTTTTTTTTGAAATTGAACAATTATTTCGAGATACTGGTTTACTCTGTTTTATATTGCTCTTTCAAAAGTTTTGCTCCAGCTAGAAAGAAAGAATAAGAGTCTGTACTTATAAATATCAGGCTTCGATTCCTTTTAAATAGAGTATAGATAACTGTTTTGGTCAATCAGTAGGGAACGAGTCCCGTTTTAATGGAAATATCAAAAAATCTTCTCAAAAAGGGTAAACATTGTGAATGTCAAGCTTTAATTATTAAATTGTTATTTTCATCTATGCCAAAGGAGTTCATTTTTCTGCATCGATAATACAATTGACTCATTCCGAATCAGTAACAAGGTAATTAAATATACAGAAGATTGGCTCCTCGTACCTTTGACGTGCTTTTGATACAAGACTTTCACTAGCTAGGTTAATGCTAATTGTGAGAAAGAAGCGACTGAATTCATTTGCCATATCAATATCGAAAGTTTATGTCTTCATTTTCTTTTTTCAGAATGATATTTCACTTTTAGATTCATATATGCCTTTTATTTCCTTTAGTAGTGAGTAAACCTGCTTTGTGTCACCAATACAGCTTTTAAATTCAATACATTGAAAATGCTTTTTTCTCCTTTTACTTCCCACTTCAATTTTAGGCCTGGCATTTATAAAGCGCTTTTTTTCATCTTTAACCATTTTAAAGTTACAATAAGGTCTGTGGAGACTGTTTCGTTTTGCAATAAGGTTTTTTTGTTTTCAGCCACAGACAATTTTAGTTTTTCGCACTTTTGTGTTTGTTTTTTACTAATAGTGCAAAATTATCCAAGATTCCGGGAAATTTAAATTGAAAATCAATTAGCAACGTATCAATAGATTTTGAGTATTCTGAAGATGCCAATTTGAGCAAGAAATGGGACAGAGCATTAATTAATTTTTCAACATTTGAACATGATTGTATAAAAGAAGTGTCTAAAAAAATTTGGACAATGGATCTTAAATGCTTCAGTATGTATTTCTGAAATGACCGGAAAAACTTCCTTGTTTTTTTTACTTCCTTAGTTTTTACGAAAAAAAAATTGTTACCAGATAGTGATCTGGAGGGCTTCAATGGTTGCTTCCCATACTGATCGGTTTTTTATATTTGAGCAAACCCATTGTTTTTCTACATTGTCTAGATAATTATATCTGAGGTTATTGTCCTTTAGAAAATCACTATTGAAGCCGCTGCATGCAATGACTGGAAGATTTGCATCACTAAAAGCATCTAACACAAAATCAATTTGGTCAACGAAAGCAAAATCATCTGTTTTTGGTAGATTGTAAATGAAAAGAAACAAAAACATTTTTTATAGAATTACCGCATGGATCAGTAAAACCTAAGGTACTCCAATTCTTTCAAAATCGTGTTTGTGTTTGTTTTTTACTAATAGTGCAAAATTATCCAAGATTCCGGGAAATTTAAAATGAAAATCAATTAGCAACGTATCAATAGATTTTGAGTATTCTGAAGAAGCCAATTTGAGCAAGAAATGGGACAGAGCATTAATGAATTTTTCAACATTTGAACTTGATTTTAGAAAAGAAGTGTCTAAAAAAATTTGGACAATGGATCTTAAATGCTTCAGTATGTATTTCTGAAATGACCGGAAAAACTTCCTTGTTTTTTTACTTCCTTAGTTTTTACGAAAAAAAAATTGTTACCAGATAGTGATCTGGAGGGCTTCAATGGTTGCTTCCCATACTGATCGGTTTTTTTATATTTGAGCAAACCCATTGTTTTTTTACATTGTCTAGATAATTATATCTGAGGCTATTGTCCTTTAGAAAATCACTATTGAAGCCGCTGCATGCAATGACTGGAAGATTTGCATCACTAAAAGCATCTAACACAAAATCAATTTGGTCAACGAAAGCAAAATCATCTGTTTTTGGTAGATTGTAAATGAAAAGAAACAAAAACATTTTTTATAGAATTACCGCATGGATCAGTAAAACCTAAGGTACTCCAGTTCTTTCAAAATCGTGGCGTTTGTGTTTCCTTGTATCATCAGACCGGCACCGTTATTTTTCTTATTCATATATTTTATTTTACAAAGTTTTTAGGTTTATATTAGTTGAACAGTCACCTTCTTGCAACCAGGCTTTCGTTAAGTGCCTCCAATTGATCATGGCGTGTACGCACAAAACGAAAACGTACGTGGAAGTACTAGCAGTTTTTGAGATATTTCGTTTCAATGGTTTCAATGTTGGTTGCTATTGTTTGCCTAAACAATTTTCCATAACATAATTTTGACACTGCAGCTTTTGGCCAGCTTCATAGAGACCTTTAATAATTTGTACGCTGCTTTTGTTTTCGAAGTTGCAAAACAGTGTTCCTTCTCGCTTCCATAGTGTTTCCATTCTTCCGATTTAATTCTTGAGATTAAAAAATAGTAGTCGAGGAGCTGTCAAATTTTTGAAACATCTGACCGAATTTATTATCTCGGACTTGTTCAGTCCTGCTATCACATGGCAGCTCCTAGTATTACGCCCAGGAAGACGGTAAGCAATTAAGATATCTGAAGTTGCACACTCATTAGCAGCGACCTCTGTTGCCACCTTAAGGACTGTGTGAAGGCTTTTATTGTACTTCTCAAATTTTGGTCGTCTAATTCCCATTTTTATTGCCCTCATCGAGAATTCCAATAATGTTCATGTTTTCAAGCCAATTGTATTCTTCCAACAAATCTGCTTCTGACACAGCTCTCAAATAGCATTTTATGTTTTCTTGATTAGTATAACAATCGGCTTCATCGGGAATGTTTTTGTTTTTTGTAGTGCTTGATTCAACAGCGCCTTGATGATGCTTTCAATCTTAAACATTACTTTTGGAATGTACCCGTCGAAAACAATTTCAATACTACTCTCAATTATCTTTTTTAGAATTTCTTCTAATATTGATTTGGCTGGACCCAGAAAGACATGTTTGTTTCGTAGATTTAGGAAGAGGAGTTTAATCTCCGCGTCTGAGAGGTGAAACCGCTTCATTTTTTGGTTCATTTAGTTCTTTGGGTTCAGTTTCCTTTTGCGTTTTTTATTGTTTTTAGTCACGTCTTTGAAACTATTCAAAAAGTAAATAAATTTTTTTTCTAGCAAAAACAGGTTTCTAAAAGAGTGCGGGCTAGTTCAGTATCTTGTGTAGTATTACACTGTTAAAAAAATCATAAAATTTTATCTCTCCTAGAGGACCTGCACCTTTCGAATTTAGAGGCGATACTTTTAAACGTTAAGCATGTTTTAATTGTAATTAATCCTCCGTCACTTTTACGGACGATTAGTTGTCTCCAAAGAAAAGCCGTACAGTTTCGATTGCTCGCCGTTTCTCCGTTGGAGTTAATCAACTATGAGAGCGATTTCAAATAATTAAGTCTGGCTTTAGCATTTAGTTTACAAAGTATGTTTTATGAAGTTTGGGGAGCTATTCTGTCCGGATTCAGTTCTGACAGACAGTTTCCTTATACAAATCGTTTTTAGGTTTGTCAGGGTAATTTTCACAGTTTCACAGGTTCTTTCTGACCTGTAGGCTTTCATTTGGCCTCTGGCGATCAGTTTTTTCCTGGACTTCCATTACGTCAATCTATAGACAATGTGTCGTACATTTCAGATGCCCGTAATTTGTCCAGTTTTGCTTTGAACAAGTTAACACTGTCGCTTGATATAATTGCTTCTCGTAGTGAATTCCAGTTCCAGTTATTAAGCTGCCATGGTGAAAAAGTTGTTTCTTACTGCGGTTCTGGTTGTTGTCTCAATCAATTTGGTCGGATTTCTGGCGTGTATCTTTCTTTGATTGAGTTAAGTCCTTCCGTTGCTGCTGCATCATAGACTCCGTTTAAGGTTTGGTAAACTTCAATCATTGTCCCTTGCTTTCTTTTGTAATCGAGAGTTGGGGGGTTCAAAATCTTTAGTCTGTTCGAATAGTTAAATTTGCGTATGCCTGGGCCTAGTCTCATTGCGCGTCATTGTACTTTTTTGATTATGGGTTTATCGTTCATTAGGCTCGGATTGAGAATCGCCATTATGTCCGCCATTTCCAGTCCTATGGAGTTTCATCAGCATCCCAGGAGTTTTGCCTTAAACTGCATAGTGCTTCCGCAATATCGTTTCGATCTCGTGCAGTATCCGCTGTTGAGCATTATCTGGCCCCATTGATTTAGTGGTGTTCAGTATGGCAAGTTCGCTTTAGATCGTTCTTTTTCTGAGAGGTAGATCATCAGAAAAATTTTGTTCTTGATTATCCAATAAATCAAAGCTTCCTGGTGTTTCTATGGTAATTTTCGCAATGTCCTTATTTTGTTCTTATTGATTTTTGACCACTGGCTATGACCAACTTTGAGATCGTTTTAAGCTTCTAATTGACGTGATTCACATAACTTTGATAAAAACTAAGTTGAAGACTCACAAAAAGAGTAGCAAAGCTAAAGTACTCGAAAGCGAACTCGCATTAAGGCCGGATCGAGTAGGGGGATCAGAAATAGACCGTTTTTGGAAACCCAAAAGGTGAAAACCCCATAAGACAGCTAGTAGGGAGGGTAGGAAAAACGCGTGAAAGTCTACGAAAGACGATCATTTTTTACGAAAGACGATCATTGTCAAAATTGCATTTTAAGGTATGCACGTTTTTCTTGTTTTTGAAATTTTTTTTCATTTGACCTTTACGATTTTTGGATTTAACTTTTAATGAATTTTAGGCAACAGCGATCATAGATTAAGGTTGAAGTCAAATCGTATTTCAACTTGCATTGGAAATAGGAAAAGAAAGGAAATTACGGGGGGCTTAGAAAAGAAATTTTAGGTTGATAGAATCGGATTTTGGGGATTTTTCACATGAGTTATAGAGGAGGTACCGGGATAGTGGTTTGGAAAACTTAACACTCGAGTCAGGGTACAGGAAGATTCTAAAGACAAGATCGGACAGGAATTGGTACTGGAAGGTTGGGGAAAGAGTTTCAACGCCTGGGCCAAAAAAGGGGAAGCAGCACAAGAGTCTTGTCGGCAGTCCTGGGATAGCGACCGAAGGGGCATAGGACAGTGCAGAAGGGTCCCAAGAGCGACCCTCAGGATTTCAGCACTCGAGCGAAGGGTCCTAGGAGAGTACAGAATGATCCCAAGACCGTCCCTGAGGATTTCAGCACTCGAGCGAATGGTCCTATGAGAGTGCAGAAGGGTCTCAAGACCGAACCTGAGGATTTCAGCACTCGAGCGAAGGGTCCTAGTAGAGTACAGAAGGGTCCCAAGACCGTCCCTGAGGATTTCAGCACTCGAGCGAAGGGTCCTAGGACAGTACCGAGGTATCCTGCGACAGTACAGAAGGGTCCCAAGACCATGCCAGAGATAACCAGAGCTCGAATGAAGGGTACCAGGACGGTACCGAAGGGTACTAGGACAAAACCGAAGGGTCCCAGGACACTTCCGAAAGGTAGCAACACTTGAGCGAAGGGTCCCAGGACAGAGCCGAAGGGTACTAGGACAATACCGAAGGGTCCCAGGACACTTCCGAAAGGTAGCAACACTTGAGCGAAGGGTCCCAGGCAGGTACCAAAGTGTACTAGAACAAGACTAAGGAGTCCCAACACTAAAAGCGAAGTGTCCCAAGACCCTAGCGAACGATCACAGAAATAGAGCGAAGGGTCCCAAGACCCTACCAAAAATCCAAAGACCTGATCAACGGGTCACATTACTTAGTTTCGGTCTACAACTCTAGGAGAGACGAATACGACTGGGTTTTATTAAATAATAGATTAGGAATTTTTTCTTATAGTTTCAATTAGATTTTACATTAGGAACTTTTATTTATATATTAAAACTGTAGGTAATGACAATAGTTTATAAAAAAAATCATGAAGAAAACAAGGACTTCTCTAACAGAAAGGAGAGGGATAGGATTTAAGCAAAATCAAACCTCGTCGCAACGGAAACTAACACCAACAAATCCGAAAGTGATGAGAAAGAATATTTCATGATCAATACAAGAAGCATAAAGGAACAGAAGGCCAAAGAGAAAGTGACAGAAGAACGGACTGTATCGGCTAGAGAAACCGATCTTGAGACACCAGATCAGAGTATAGACGGGGCGGAAAGAAAGACGACGGAATCAACATCCATGCAATTGTAGAAGAATGAGAGAAGAAAACAATAGAGTTCTCACCAATAGGCAATGTAGACGAGACAACAAACAACACACCGGAAACGATAAAAGACGACTCTCAAACAAAAAGAACGTCTTTCGCAGAGAAGATTGCAGCGATGGTAGGAATGAAACCAAAAGAGAAAGAGGAGGTAATACCAGCGACCGAGAAAGGCAAAACATTTGGAACAATTTCCGCAATAACGACAGAAGCTAAACAAGACGACGAGCAGGTCACACAAGAAGCAACAGCCAACCAAGACAAACAAACTATGGAATCAAAAACAACTTCACTAGAGCTGGGCGACTTGATGGCAAAGTTGGAATAAATCGACAAAAAGCTGAAATGCAGCGAAGAAGACCGCCACGAGCTGAAAAAGGAAGTAGGACACAACAAGAATGAGAACCTAGACAACTACTATGTCCTGGCAAGGGCGGCCGAAGAGAGCTGCAGCAGATGGCGGACAAAGTAGAATTGACCGACAAATAGCAAGGGAAACATATCAAGATATATATGGAGGAAATGAAGAAGAGATATGACACGGTGAGTGAAAATGTGTGGAATCTAGAAACCAGAATGGACACAATGAGCAAGGAACAAGTAGAAAGTTCGGGGGCCATACAATCCAAATTGGACGTACTCTTAAGATATTTCATAGCCCAAGACAAACTAGTGGCGGAAAAACCATCTGGGACTAGAGTCGACTTCGTAGAACCACAACGAAAGAAACGGGAATCTGCTCCGTTACCCCGGATTGATAGCACGATGGCGTCAGGAGGGACCAGGACTGCTATGAAGGGGCCAGCCTAAAGCTCAACGAGGACGTCAGAGGACTCAAGAACACATGCGGACGTACCACGCGATGCCATGACGTGGGCCAGTACCTGGGAAATGATGAACAGGACGCTTGAAGCATTCGCAACAAGGAACACAGACGCAAGTGACAGAGGCAGTGGCAAATCCAGGAAAATCTTCAAAAACCTAAGGAATTCAAGGACGATTCAGATGGTTGCATTGACACCTGCGTGGAGGTAATGAGACTATATCTAGAGCAATACAACTTGAACGATGACAAGCAGACCTGCACGGCGATACTTAGCAACCTAGAGGGAACAGCACTGAAGTGTGTGATGGCAAAGAAGGAGGAGGAGCGTGACACTGCAGACAAGATCTTCAAGATACTGTTGAATCGATTTGGACCGGGCATGAAGGGTCATCAGGCAAGGATGAGGTTCGAAAAAAGAAGACAAAGAGATGACGCGTCGATTGATCAATTTCGGGATGATCTTGAGAGCTTAAGGAGGAGAAGGTATCCAGAGGAATCGACCAACAGAAGAAACTTTAGCATCGCTTCAAAAATTATCGACGGAGTGAGGAGTGATGACTTGAGAACAATGTTGGCAATATATTACACGCTATCGAAGAATAACGCACCAACCCCAGAAGAGATGAGGCAAAAGTCAAAAGAGTATATGTTAAAGAAACCAAAGAAAAACTCGTTCTCGGAAAACAGAAATATGCAAGGGGGTAGCCAACAACAAAGGTCGTCATGGTATAAACCTAGACACGACATGAACAAAAGAAGGGCATGCGCAAACTGCGGATCAGCGGACCATCACATAGCGGATTGTACAACATACAAGCAAAGTATGAAAAGCTTGGGATATGCGCCAGACGAATAAGACATGAGTCAAACGGAAGAACACGAGTTTTACACTGGTTTGATTATTAAGATAGGCGCGAGGTGTTTTTTCTGCTATCAAGAGGGCCATTTCAGGATGTAATGTCCCCTGTTGCGGGAGGCAGTGAAGAATCAAGGTCACCCGAAACATAAATTCGCATTGGCAGCGGTGCAGAACACAAGGAACAGACAAGCTGAAAATGACTCGCAGAGCAAAGAGGCAGCAAATGGGGAGTTACCAACGAAGACTGTAAAGGCCGTAGCACAAATCAAAGATGTCGTGGGGGCTGGGACAAGGGGTCCACTAGTGATAAATTATGAGAAAGCAGCTGCAGAGGCTAACAACAGAGTGAAGCAAGACTTGGCGACCAAAGAGATCGAGAAACGGTTAACGGTTAAAACATGAGATAGAAAGACAAAAGATGAATGAGACTCTCTCGACGACGAGGCCAGAACCAGAGACCGGAGAAAACTTGGTAAACAGGAGTAATTGCAATACCTTGAAGATAGTGACCGGCAAACCATTTGGCATCACGAAGATTGGAGTGAGAATCATGTCAATAATTTCAGTTGGCGGTCATGAAGTAACGAGGAACCTGAGTGAGCCGAGTGATCAAACATTGATGCACATTGATGAATATGCAGATTACTTGAAAACAATATCCCCGCAAAACCCTTCTAGAGCACTGAGAGAGTTACTCACGAGAGGTGGTAGCAAATCAATTCGCATAGATAACAGATACACGGAAGCATATGGTCCGCATGAGGTCATTTTGAACATAGATGGAATAAACATCTATACAAAGACAATGATAACATGTGACGACGATCTAGCGGGACACATCTGTGTTGGCAGAGAAGAACTAAAAGTGAGATCCATTGGGTACTGCGCTATGCTGGAAGAGGATGCCATGCATCGGGGAACGGAAGAAGACGTATCTGCACATGTATTGGACATAAGCGGGAAGAAGACCCAACTGCGTGGGTTGTTGGACACGGGAGCCGTCTTGAGTGTAATACCAATTGAAACTTAGAGGAAAATGGGATTCGAAAAAAACGACTTGGTTGACTCAAGAATACGGCTGTCAGCAGCAAACAAGGGGGCGCTTCGGGTTCTAGGTAGGACACCAATAATAGCCCCAAACCTGGGGAACGAAATTTGTGGATGAGCTTCCTTGTGGTGGAGAATCTAGATGAGTCTGACTAATTCATTTTAGGCAGAGACTTCATCTGGAACTTCGATGTAACAATTGATCTAAATAATGCGATGTTCAGGATTCGGAAACCGAAAAGGAAGTACGTAAACAAACCGGTAAATTTGATAATGGCGAAGAAAAACAAGGCTCCGGTTTTCTTGAGTAGGAGGGTAAGGCTGAAAGCGAATGAGGCGGCAATTGTAAGTTTGCGGATGAAAAACTATAACGAACTAAGTGCCAATAAACAAGTATGTATAGTACCGAACCCAAACAGTCAAAGTGCTGCTATTTTAGGAAGATCCTTCTCGATAACCAAGAGTGGCCCCTGCGTCAGTGTCTTGTTGAATACTCCTGATATACCAATCACAATCCAGAGGGGGAGGAAGCTGGGAAACGCACTGCCTGTGAAAACTAGATATTAATTGACTGAAAATGTGAAAGAAAATGAAGTACTTGATTGCCCGAATCATAGGGATAAAATTTGTATCTTGAGAAGATTGAAGAAAATAAAATGTTTATCAGGTCTTGTGAAGTCACTTAAGTCAGAGACAGACGATGGAATTTCGAGCTGTTCGAATTTTCCAGAAAGACCCACACTAGAGGAAATGGAAATGGATACAATGGTTTTACCAGAGATAGAGCACTTGCGGAGTAAGGTGATGGATGAACAGCTTGAAGCCATCAAGGACGTACTAGATCGAAACAAGGACGTTTTTCCGAAACATAAGGCAGACATTGGATGTTGTAACTTCGTTGAGCATGAAATAGAGCTTGAGGAGTCGGTAGTACCACATAGGGAGGGGGCGAGGCGTATGACCCCTAACAAATCGGATGCATATAGAAAAGAGATAGAGACCCTACTAGAGTATGACATGATAGAACCATCCAAATCACCGTAGGGGTGTGGAGTAGTGATGGCTAAAAAGAAAGGAGACCAACTTAGGTTTTGATGTGACTTTCGATATCTGAACTCCGCCACGGTCAAGGATGCCTATCCCATACCTAGGATAGATGAGAATCACTCAAAAATAGGTGACGCCAAATTTTTTATAACTCTTGATCTAGGGTCGGCTTTTTGGCAGGTACCACTGAGGAAACAAGATAGGGACAAAACTGGTTTTGCATGCGAGCTGGGATTGTTTCAATGGAAAAGGAACCTCTTTGGCCTTTGCAATGCGACAGCCACCTTCCAACGACTGATGGCACAGGCGCTGACAAGCGTAACGAAGAAATACGGCAATTTACTAATGTGCTACGTAGATGACGTGGTGATTGCAAAATCTACCCTGGAGGACCACATTGAACGACTGAACGAGATGTTTGCTTGCATGAAGAGAGCAGGACTGAAATTCAAGCCATCGAAGTGTGAGATTCTCAGAGACTCGATTAAATACCTGGGGAGAATGGTAGACAAACATGGCATTAGACAAGACCCAGACGCGGTAGAGGCAGTGCTGAGTTGGAAATCGCCAAAAATAGAACACCAGTTGATTAGCTTCTTGGGTTTCGCAATCTACTACAGGGAGTTCATCAAGGGCTATGCGGACAAAGCAAATCCAATGCAACAACTCATGAGGCACAAGAGAAAAAAACTCACGTGAAACAACGCGGCTGAAGAGTCATTTCAAAGAAGAGTCATTTCAAAGAATAAAGAAAGAACTGTGTGAAGCACTTGTGCGAGACATGCCGACAGATAAAGGGGTGTACGTGCTGGGTACAGATGCATTGGGGTTAGCGATCTCGGGCATACTCCATCAAGAACAAGAGTGGAACGGAAAAACAGTGTTGAGACCGATCGCCTACGGGAGCAAAGTCTTGAGTGCTACGAAAATGAAGTGCGTAGCACCCAGAGCGGATATGTTTGCGGTCGTCATTTTTGTGGAGAAATACAGAACATACATGGGTAGCGAGCCATTCAAGCTACAGATAGACAACAGAGCACTCAGATGGTTAAAAACGTACTCAATGGACCAGAGTTACATCGGGAGATGGATAGTGCGGCTGGATGGTTACAATATGATCATTGAACACAGAACGAGGGACTAGCACCAAAATGCTGACAGCTTGAGCAAGAAGACAGAATTCTACAAGATACAAGAGCAAAGGGAGGCTGATAGACCGGAGATCAAAGATGGCTTTTCTTTTATGGACAAGGAAACATATGACACCCTACCACTTACAAAATGGCTAGATAAGTCAGAACGAAAGAGGACCATCCCGAACTACCATTTGAACATAAGACGAAAGAAATTCTCAAAAGAAGTTTAGGGATACCAATGTAAAATAATGCTCAAGTCCAAGAATGTGAGGGAAACGCTGAAGGCAAAAAACTACGACTTCGACGAAGTGGAAACAAGAAAGGTGACGTTAGGAGAGGATCTAAGGAAACTAGCAGATGACAAACTTGTGGTCCCAGAAAGTGGTAAAGACAGACCGGAAGTCACCATATTGAAAAGAGGGGAACTGAAACATGACGGAGACTTGATGAAGAGCAAGGAGGTGTGCGGACGCTAGTCGAGAGAATCCCGGAAGAAGTACTCAGGCAGACGACGATACGAAATAAGAGAGTGACGTTCAAGGAGGGAGTTGAACATCTGGGACTAGATCAAGAGTCTGGGGAGTGGCCGCAAACAGGAAGAAATGGCGAGGAAGAAAATTTGTCCGGGCAAACGGAAGAATGGGATGATGGTTCGGAGGAGAGCGACGATGAGCAAGAGGGTCGCAGTGGTTGTAGAAAAAATGAGGTACCACGACAGGGAGTTGCAAACAGATCCACCGTCAGGGACGTACAACCTGGAACATGATGACGCGTATGGAGGGGAAGAGCTTGAAAAAATAGCAATGTCAAGCGAACCATTCAGGGAGCTATCTTGCAATTCGAACATCAGAACGAGTCTAACACCAAAGGACGACAGGGAGATCTTGAGAAAGATAGTTATTTATACAGGTTCTGAAAAACTTTTTCCGCAATTCTTAGTGAAAGTGATTTAAAATAGGTGGGAAGTCTAGAGGTCCCGGGATCAAGGTCCAAGATCCCGGGATGAAAAACAATTAAAGAGAAAGCGTAAAACCGAACAAAAAATAGGCACTGGAATATTGCAAAAAAACCGGATCAAGTTGGTTTGGAAACAAAAACTTGGCCAAAAACTATCAAATTTGGACCCTCCGATTCCTTCCTTTTCCAATCTTTAAGTCTCTAGCTCTATCCACGGAGCTATTCGGAGAGTTACTCAAAAATATCTCTAGCAACCGATAACGTTATGCTAGCACGCTCCTAACACACAAACTTTTATTGCTCTAACTCTAAAAACTCAAAAACTCGATCCTCAAAAAATATTGACGAAAATCGGAAATTACAAAAGTTTTGATCGAAAAAATTTTGTTTTCGCCAACTTCCATTAGGTCGTTTTCCGCGCGGTTTCTTTATCTAGGGCAATGAACTACGTAGTTGCTCACTATAAAGAAGTTTTTTGCTGTTCGGATTGGCTCGGATATCTGAAATTTTGGGGTTTGATAGTTTGGTCAAAAATCCGTAATTTTCGACAAAATTGGGGTGTTTCTCGGGTCTAAATAGGAGATAAGTGATATATAGTAAGGATAAAAATCTATTAGTAGTCGTTAATTGATATTTCTATACCCTCTATTGCACCAAAATACCCGAATTAAGACCCTTAACTCGGAAATTCGCAATCGATGAAGGGTGCAATCAGACCGCGCCAATTGTGCACCCCACCACTTAAGTTTTAAGGAAATAGTACCCGAACGATACTCAAATTGTGTCAACGATACCCAACAGTCGTTTTGGATGTTGTCCCTGGTGTCCCTGTTGAGTCTGTAACACGTCGGTCAGCTTGCCACTCTACCCTCCGGTCACCGGCAAAATCACCATTAACGTGCTTAAACACTCGAATAACACTCAAGGGAGGGTACCTGACCCGCCACCAAAACTCTCAATCTTTCTATCAGAGATGATATAAATCAATCTGAAACAACAACAAATAGGAAGGTCAGATTGCATTCCGTCCGGAAATTACATATAAACTGTCACTTTATGTTTTTTATTGTTTTTGGTCTTTCTTGGATTTTCTACTGTTTTTACTTTTTTTCTTCAGATCAATTTGTTTTTGGTTTTTCTTGGTTATACACTATTTTTTGTTCGGTTTTACGCTTTCTCTTTAATTGTTTTTCATCCCGGGATCTTGGACCTTGATCCCGGGACCTCTAGACTTCCCACCTAACCGTCCGGCCCCCGGAATTTTTGGTCTTAACTAATTTAAAAAGCTAAATAGTACTAGGCGGAGACTCGGCACCTTCCCCCTAGTACAACAAGGGTCATTAAGGCCTCTAACTTCGGCATACGCCCGGAGCGGAGGGTTCGTCGCTGAAACGTTTGCTGATCATGATGGTCTTATGCCTTTGACAGGCCCGCCCAAGAGCGCCATAAAAACGTCAATGTAACGTTCGCCCAAATACTACTCAATGACAGAGCGTAGAAAAAGTACCTATAGACGACTGGCCGGCGTCAGTTACCTAAATTCTACTCGCTTTTCACCGTCTCGACCTAGCCAGTTGATTTTCTGGTCTGTCTAGGGCTAAGTAAAAAGTTACCATTTTTAGGCCATCAGTCAAACGACTTTTAGTCAGCTTCTGTTTACATGCGAACACAACCACATAGCTGGGTCTCGAATCCTCAGACTACATGATTGCTATTAAAAACACGACTCGAATATCCTATTTTACTATGTTTTTGGTGACAGTTCTGTACTAAATCCATTGGAGATGGATTGACACTTTCCTCTTTCTAGCTACTCATATTCTAAAATATCAAATAATACGGGTAATAATTCAAAGGTTTATGGCATCAGAGTAGCTAAAAGGTCAGTTCTTTACAGTCCTTCACCATATATTGTCTCTGGGGGCCGAGCCTCTGGTTCCGCGATCTCACTGTAATAATGTCGTTATTACTCCCAATTCGTGGCACGGGAGGGTACTGCTCTTTTCTTCTTCCCCACTGAAGCCTCCAGCTTGGCTAATTCCTTCCGCTCAGTGTCTTATCGTGCGTGATTGTCACGATAAGAGGCTTTGTGTTTTAGTTCGTTCTCGTTCGACTATTTTTCACTATTTTGACTATTCATGTGCCACTCGGTCATATTTGGAAGTTTGACCTTGAGCAACGTAAAAGATGTCATTTTGGAGTGAAATAGAATTTTTCAAAAATTCGAATTGAGTATGTCATGCTCGAGTTTCTCGCGACAACTGAAAATATCAAAAAATAAGATCAGAAGAACCGAACTACAACCGCGGGAAAGTAGTCGAAAAAGCAGCGGGAAATTGCTATTCGCAATTTCCAGATATAAAATTAAACGAGAGTAGATCTGTCTGATTCTTAAGAGAAGGCAGAGTGATCGCGAGTGGAGAAGAAAGCGAATCAGACTTGGACCAGGGTGAACCTTCGGTGAAAAGGTGGACAACCGAAATCTCCCAATGGTCCAGCCCCAAAACTCATTTCTCAAGCTGAACCTTATTAATTTAAACTCCTCGAGTCAAGGTTCATTCCCCAGTTATTCTAGAGTTACTTTTTAATTCAATAACTCAAATTCTAGAGTGTGCCGGTATGTGAGTACCCAATTTAAATTTCTTGAGTGTGTTTTATATTGTTATGTTGAGGTAAGGTGAGTTTTAGGTTGATCCATCTGAAATGGATCAAAGTTCCACTGTCTAATAAAAAGTAACTATACGGATTGTTCCGACCCTGTTTTTAACGGCGTTCGCAGGTTTTGGGTATTTTGAGACCTAAGTATGGGGACGTTCTTATTTTTTAGAGTGGGGAGTATTTTGGTAGTGGCCTTTAAGCTGTAACAAAGGTTTTAGACTCATGTCGCAACTGAACCGAATTGGCTCTGTCCGTTTGAGGTAGAAAAACATAAGAGTTAGTGTCCCTGACTCTTGAGCCAATGGTTATAGGGCCTATTTTTTTTTAACCTCATATGTGACTTAAGTAAGCCACTGTTACACAGTGTTTTTATGGTGCTCCTGGGTGTTTTTACGACATCAAGACTACGGTATCAAACCCACTTGACACAGCTCCGGGCTATATGCCCATTCTAGAGTACTAGTGGTACGTTTCAGCGGGAACTTGTAAGCCTTCCGGTTGTACCATGATAGCTTTTTAAGAAAACTCGAGAAAATTTCCGGGTACTTTCTCCGAACGAGGCCTAGCTAACCGAGTAAGGGGGGGGGGTAACTAGGAGGACAAAAAACGAGCAAAAGACAAGAAGCAAAACAAAAAAAAAACAAAAAATGAATAGAAACAGGAACAAAAAACCATCAAACACAAAAAGGACAGTGGCTTTGACTTCCAGATTGGGTGGATCAAACCTTTATATTACTTGAAATAGTATACCCATACTGTTTTCCAATAAGACTGATCGTTTCGATCAAATTAGCAATTTTGTACAGGTGCCCGAGTATGGGGCGTTTTTAAGGGTTTTCAGATAGCTTGCAACTTCAGCGGAACACTAGGAGACTTGACTGGAACAATTGACCAGCCAAGTGGGAAAGTGGTTCTCAGGAAGGGGTTCCGAAGGGGACCAAAGAGTGCTGGATGTCTCTTTGGACCCGAAGGTGACCAAAGAGACATCCAGCACGGACAAAAACAAACAGAGAAAGGCTCACAGTGGTGTTCTGTTTGGTCGATCAACGGACAAGTGAGAGACTTGACTGGAAGAGGTGACCAGCCAAGTGGGAAAGTAGGTGCTACACACGCCAAGGAGACAACCAGCACGGAATCAGAACAAACACAGAAGAACACACAGGGGTGTTCTGTTTGGTCAATCGGGTATCGTTAAAATCCACATTACGTTATAGGAAATAAGTGTAAAACTGGATAAGCGGATACCCACTGTTTTGAGGATACATTTTTACTTGAGCAGAGCTTGGAAACAAGTTCGACGGCTTTCTCTCAAGAGGTTTAGCACCCATCGCGCTTAAGGTAATTTTCGGCTTAAGAGGGGGCTAAATAGGTGGGAGGTTAAAAGGGGGGCTGGTTAAGTTAGAGGTTGGCGGTTGCAAATTGTAAAAAGGGGAGACACATTATAGTAACTATACAATCGATATCGTCGATTTATTCACATTAGTAGAACCAGAGTCTGGAAAAATTCATCTCTAGACCCAGAACAAGAGTTGGAACGCGAGGATATTCAAATTCAAGATCGTATTGAGGTAGGTAACCTGGTCGGATCGGGTGGGGGGATCGGAAATAGACAGTTCTTGAAACCCGAAGGAGAATACCCCATAAGATCGTTAGTAGGGGGAGGAAAACGCGTGACAATCAGGTACCAGACATTTTTTTTTTACGAAAGGACGACATTGGTCACCTTTGAGTTTTTCTTTCTGTTTGTTATCATCTTTCTCGATTAAATTGTTTATTTTTTTCGGAACTAATTTTTTCGGTTTTTGAAGAACAGGTGATCACAAGACACTTGCTAACAAGTCGTGTTTCGATTTGCATCGGATTAATAAAGGGAGGTAATTACAGGGGGGCTAATAGGTAAATATGTTTGGGCAGTAAGATTGGGTTTTTGGGAAATTTTAATACTACAGCTTGTGGTAACGGGGATAGTGATCCAAGTGTCCCAACGCCGAAGAAGAAGAGATCCGACTGTCCCAACACATGGACGAAGGGTCTTGGGACAGTGCGAAGGGTCCCAACACTTGAGTGGGGGGTCTTGGGACAGTAGGAAGTGTCCCAACACTTGAGCAGGTAGTGTTGGGACAGTGCGAAGTGTCCCAAAGCTTGAGTGAGGGATCTTGGGACAGTGCGAAGTGTCCCAACTTTAGGACGAAAATTCTTGGGACAGTAGGAAGTGTCCCAACACTTGAGCAGGTAGTGTTGGGACAGTGCGAAGTGTCCCAAAGCTTGAGTGAGGGATCTTGGGACAGTGCGAAGTGTCCCAACTATAGGACGAAAATTCTTGGGACAGTGCGAAGTGTCCCAACACTAGAACAAAGAGTTATTGGGACAATGCGAAGTGTCTCAACACTAGGAGGAAAGGTCCTGGGACAGTAAGAAGTGTCCCAACACTTGAACAGGTAGTCTTGGGACAGTGCAAAGTGTCCCAACACTTGAGTGGGAGGTCTTGAGACAGTGCGAAGTGTCCCAACACTAGGACGAAACGTCTTGGGACAGTGTGAAGTGTCCCAACACTTGAGTGGGAGGTCTTGGGACAGTGCAAAGTGTCCCAACACTTGAGTGAGAGGTCTTGGGACAGTGCGAAGTGTCCCAACACTTGAGTGAGAGGTCTTGGGACAGTACAAAGTGTCCCAACACTAGAACAGGGGGGTCTTGGGACAGTGCGAAGTGTCCCATTACTTGAACGAAAGGTCTTGGGACAGTGTGAAGTGTCCCAACACTTGAGCAGGTAGTGTTGGGACAGTGCGAAGTGTCCCAAAGCTTGAGTGAGGGATCTTGGGACAGTGCGAAGTGTCCCAACTTTAGGACGAAAATTCTTGGGACAGTAGGAAGTGTCCCAACACTTGAGCAGGTAGTGTTGGGACAGTGCGAAGTGTCCCAAAGCTTGAGTGAGGGATCTTGGGACAGTGCGAAGTGTCCCAACTATAGGACGAAAATTCTTGGGACAGTGCGAAGTGTCCCAACACTAGAACAAAGAGTTATTGGGACAATGCGAAGTGTCTCAACACTAGGAGGAAAGGTCCTGGGACAGTACGAAGTGTCCCAACACTTGAACAGGTAGTCTTGGGTCAGTGCAAAGTGTCCCAACACTTGAGTGGGAGGTCTTGAGACAGTGCGAAGTGTCCCAACACTTGAGTGGGAGGTCTTGGGACAGTGCAAAGTGTCCCAACACTTGAGTGAGAGGTCTTGGGACAGTGCGAAGTGTCCCAACACTTGAGTGAGAGGTCTTGGGACAGTACAAAGTGTCCCAACACTAGAACAGGGGGGTCTTGGGACAGTGCGAAGTGTCCCATTACTTGAACGAAAGGTCTTGGGACAGTGTGAAGTGTCCCAACACTTGAACAGGTAGTCTTGGGACAGTGCGAAGTGTCTCAACACTTGAGCAGGTAGTCTTGGGACAGTGCGAAGTGTCCCAACACTTGAGTGAGAGGTCTTGGGACAGTATGAAGTGTCCCAACACTAGAACAAAGAGGTCTTGGGACAGTGCGAAGTGTCCCAACACTAGGACGAAAGGTCCTGGGACAGTACGAAGTTACCCAACACTAAAACAAAGAGGTTTTGGGACAGTGCGAAGTGTCCCAACACTTGAACGAAAGGTCTTGGGACAGTGTGAAGTGTCCCAACACTTGAACAGGTAGTCTTGGGACAGTGCGAAGTGTCTCAACACTTGAGCAGGTAGTCTTGGTACAGTACAAAGTGTCCCAACACTTGAGTGGGAGGTCTTGGGACAGTGCGAAGTGTCCCAACACTAGGACGGAAGGTCTTGGGACAGTGTGAAGTGTCCCAACACTTGAATGAAAGGTCTTGGGACAGTGTGAAGTATCCCAACACTGGAGCAAAGAGGTCTTGGGACATTGCGACGTGTATCAACACTTGAGCAAAGGGTCCTAGGAGAGTTAGAAGACGTCCTGGGATAGTTTGAACTCGAATGATTGTTTCTTAAAAGAATTAGGAATATTTTTTTAGAATAAATTTTAGAATCGGAATTTGTAAATATTAAAATTGTAAATAAAGAAAATTGTAACTAAAAATCATGAGGCGAAGTAGGGTACCGATAGCAGATAAAAGAGTTCCAGAATCGAAGAAAAGTCAGAACTCGTCGCAACGGAAAGCAACACGATCGGGGCCGAAAGTAATGAGAAAGAACTTTTCTGTGAACATGGTCAACACAAGAAGTTTAAAGGAACACAAGACGAAAGAAAGCGCTGTGGAAGGACCAACTGTACCTGCTATAGAAATCGATCTTGAGACACCAGATCAGAGTGTTGACGAGGTGGAAAGGAAGAAAACAGAATCAACACCAATGCCGAGTGCGGAAGAACAAGAAAAGAAGCCGACAGAGTTTTCACCAATTGATATTGTAGAGGACACAACAGGCAACACGCCGAAAAAGATAAAAGACGATTCTCAAACAAAAAGAACGTCGTTCACAGAGAGGATTGTAGCAATGATCGGAATGAAACCAAAAGAGAAAGAGGAGGTGGTACCAACGACCGAGAAAAGCAAAACATTTGGAACAGTTTCCGTAATAACAAGAAAGGCTAAACAAGACAATGAGCAGATCAAACGCTGGGCGACAGCTAACCATGAAAAAAAAACTTCTCTTGAGCTGAGCGACTTGATGGCAAAGTTGGAGCAAATCGATAAAAAATTGAAGTGCAGCGAAGAGGATCGACAAATGCTGAAAAAAGAATTATGATACAACAACAACGACGTCCACGAACTCGAATGATGATCACTTAAGATCCCGAACTCGAATGATTTTTTCTTACAAGAATTAGGAATATTTTTTTAAAAAATTTTAAATTTTAGAATCGGAACTTGTAAATATTAAAATTGTAAATAAAGAAAATTGTAAATAAAAATCATGAGGCGAAGAAGGGTACCGATAGCAGATAAAAGAGTTCCAGAATCAAAGAAAAATCATAACTCGTCGCAACGGAAAGCAACACTATCGGGGCCGAAAGTAATGAGAAACAACTTTTCAGTGAACATGGTCAACACAAGAAGCGTAAAGGAACACAAGATGAAAGAAAGCGCTGTGGAAGGACCAACTGTACCTGCTATAGAAATCGATCTTGAGACACCAGATCAGAGTGTTGATGAGGTGGAAAGGAAGACAATGGAACCAACACCAATGCCGAATGCGGAAGAACAAGAAAAGAAGACTATAGAGTTTTCACCAATTGATATTGTAGCGGACACAACAGGCAACACGCCGGAAACGATAAAAGACGATTCTCAAACAAAAAGAACGTCGTTCACAGAGAGAATTGCAGCGATGGTCGGAATGAAACCAAGAGAGAAAGAGGAGGTGGTACCAACGACCGAGAAAAGCAAAACATTAGGAACAGTTTCCGTAATAACAACAGAGGCCAAACAAGACAATGAGCAGATCAAACGCTGGGCGACAGCTAACCATGAAAAACACAACTTCTCTTGAGCTGAGCGACTTGATGGCAAAGTTGGAGCAAATCGATAAAAAATTGAAGTGCAGCGAAGAGGATCGACAAATGCTAAAAAAAAGGAATTACGATACAACAAGAACGACGTCCACGAACTCGAATGATGATCACTTAAGATCACGAACTCGAATGATTTTTTCTTACAAGAATTAGGAATACTTTTTAGAAAAATTTTAAATTTTAGAATCGGAACTTGTAAATATTAAAATTGTAAAAAAAGAAAACTGTAAATAAAAATCATGAGACGAAGAAGGGTACCGGTAGCAGATAAAAGAGTTCCAGAATCAAATAAAAAATCATAAACTGTCGCAGCGGAAAGCAACACTATCGGGGCCGAAAGTAATGAGAAAGAAATTTTCAGTGAACATGGTCAACACAAGAAGCGTAAAGAAACACAAGATGAAAGAAAGCGCTGTGGAAGGACCAACTGTACCTGCTATAGAAATCGATCTTGAGACACCAGATCAGAAAGTTGACGAGGTGGAAAGGAAGACAACGGAATCAACACCAATGCCGAATGCGGAAGAACAAGAAAAGAAGACGATAGAGTTTTCACCAATTGATATTGTAGAGGACACAACAGGCAACACGCCGGAAACGATAAAAGACGATTCTCAAACAAAAAGAACGTCGTTCACAGAGAGGATTGTAGCGATGGTCGGAAAGAAACCAAGGGAGAAAGAGGAGGTGGTACCAACGACCGAGAAAAGCAAAACATTTGGAACAATTTCCGTAATAACAACAGAGGCCAAACAAGACGATGAGCAGATCAAACGCTGGGCGACAGCTAACCATGAAAAAAAAACAAATTTTCTTGAGCTGAGCGACTTGATGGCAAAGTTGGAGCAAATCGATAAAAAATTGAAGTGCAGCGAAGAGGATCGACAAATGCTTAAAAAAGAATTACGATACAACAAGAACGACGTCCACGAAATTGAATGATGATCACTTAAAATCCCGAACTCGAATGATTTTTTCTTACAAAAATTAGGAATATTTAAAAAAAAAAAATTAAATTTTAGAATCAGAACTTGTAAATATTAAAATTGTAAATAAAAATCATGAGGCGAAGTAGGGTACCGATAGCAGATAAAAGAGGTCCAGAATCAAAGAAAAATCATAACTCGTCGCAACGGAAAGCAACACTATCGGGGCCGAAAGTAACGAGAAAGAAATTTTCAGTGAACATGGTCAACACAAGAAGCGTAAAGGAACACAAGATGAAAGAAAGCGCTGTAGAAGGACCAAATGTACCTGCTATAGAAATCGAGCTTGAGACACCAGATCAGAGTGTTGACGAGGTGGAAAGGAAGACAACGGAATCAACACCAATGCCGAATGCGGAAGAACAAGAAAAGAAGACGATAGAGTTTTCACCAATTGATATTGTAGAGGACACAATAGGCAACACGCCGGAAACGATAAAAGACGATTCTCAAACAAAAAGAACGTCTTTTGTTCACAGAGAGAATTGCAGCGATGGTCGGAATGAAACCAAGAGAGAAAGAGGAGGTGGTACCAACGACCGAGAAAAGCAAAACATTTGGAACAGTTTCCGTAAAAACAACAGAAGCCAAACAAGACGATGAGCAGATCAAACGCTGGGCGACAGCTAACCATGAAAAAAACAACTTCTCTTGAGCTGAGCGACTTGATGGCAAAGTTGGAACAAATCGATAAAAAATTGAAGTGCAGCGAAGAGGATTGACAAATGCTTAAAAAAGAATTACGATATAACAAGAACGACGTCCACGAACTCGAATGATGATCACTTAAGATCCCGAACTCGAATGATTTTTTCTTACAAGAATTAGGAATATTTTTTAAAAAATTTGAAACTTTAGAATCGGAACTTGTAAATATTAAAATTTTAAATAAAGAAAATTGTAAATAAAAATCATGAGGCGAAGTATGGTACCGATAGCAGATAAAAGAGGTCCAGAATCAAAGAAAAATCATAACTCGTCGCAACGGAAAGCAACACTATCGGGGCCGAAAGTAACGAGAAAGAAATTTTCAGTGAACATGGTCAACACAAGAAGCGTAAAGGAACACAAGATGAAAGAAAGCGCTGTGGAAGGACCAACTGTACCTGCTATAGAAATCGAGCTTGAGACACCAGATCAGAGCGTTGACGAGGTGGAAAAGAAGACAACGGAATCAACACCAATGCCGAATGCGGAAGAACAAGAAAAGAAGACGATAGAGTTTTCACCAACTGATATTGTAGAGGATACAACAGGCAATACGCCGGAAACGATAAAAGACGATTCTCTAACAAAAAGAACGTCGTTCACAGAGAGGATTGCAGCGATGGTCGGAATGAAACCAAGAGAGAAAGAGGAGGTGGTACCAACGACCGAGAAAAGCAAAACATTAGGAACAGTTTCCGTAATAACAACAGAGGCCAAACAAGACGATGAGCAGATCAAACGCTGGGCGACAGCTAACCATGAAAAACACAACTTCTCTTGAGCTGAGCTACTTGATGGCAAAGTTGGACCAAATCGATAAAAAATTGAAGTGCAGCGAAGAGGATCGACAAATGCTAAAAAAGGAATTACGATACAACAAGAACGACGTCCACGAACTCGAATGATGATCACTTAAGATCACGAACTCGAATGATTTTTTCTTACAAGAATTAGGAATACTTTTTAGAAAAATTTTAAATTTTAGAATCGGAACTTGTAAATATTAAAATATTGTAAAAAAAAAAACTGTAAATAAAAATCATGAGACGAAGTAGGGTACCGGTAGCAGATAAAAGAGTTCCAGAATCAAATAAAAAATCATAAACTGTCGCAGCGGAAAGCAACACTATCGGGGCCGAAAGTAATGAGAAAAAAATTTTCAGTGAACATGGTCAACACAAGAAGCGTAAAGGAACACAAGATGAAAGAAAGCGCTGTGGAAGGACCAACTGTACCTGCTATAGAAATCGATCTTGAGACACCAGATCAGAGTGTTGACGAGGTGGAAAGGAAGACAACGGAATCAACACCAATGCCGAATGCGGAAGAACAAGAAAAGAAGACGATAGAGTTTTCACCAATTGATATTGTAGAGGACACAATAGGCAACACGCCGGAAACGATAAAAGACGATTCTCAAACAAAAAGAACGTCGTTCACAGAGAGGATTGTAGCAATGGTCGGAAAGAAACCAAGAGAGAAAGAGGAGGTGGTACCAACGACCGAGAAAAGCAAAACATTTGGAACAGTTTCCGTAATAACAACAGAGGCCAAACAAGATGATGAGCAGATAAAACGCTGGGCGACAGCTAACCATGAAAAAAACAAATTTTCTTGAGCTGAGTGACTTGATGGCAAAGTTGGAGCAAATCGATAAAAAATTGAAGTGCAGCGAAGAGGATCGACAAATGCTTAAAAAAGAATTATGATACAACAAGAACAACGTCCACGAAATTGAATGATGATCACTTAAAATCCCGAACTCGAATGATTTTTTCTTACAAAAATTAGGAATATTTAAAAGAAAAATTTTAAATTTTAGAATCAGAACTTGTAAATATTAAATTTGTAAATAAAAATCATGAGGCGAAGTAGGGTACCGATAGCAGATAAAAGAGATCCAGAATCAAAGAAAAATCATAACTCGTCGCAACGGAAAGCAACACTATCGGGGCCGAAAGTAACGAGAAAGAAATTTTCAGTGAACATGGTCAACACAAGAAGCGTAAAGGAACACAAGATGAAAGAAAGCGCTGTAGAAGGACCAAATGTACCTGCTATAGAAATCGAGCTTGAGACACCAGATCAGAGCGTTGACGAGGTGGAAAAGAAGACAACGGAATCAACACCAATGCCGAATGCGGAAGAACAAGAAAAGAAGGAGATAGAGTTTTCACCAACTGATATTGTAGAGGACACAACAGGCAACACGCCGGAAACGATAAAAGACGATTCTCAAACAAAAAGAACGTCGTTCGTTCACAGAGAGAATTGCAGCGATGGTCGGAATGAAACCAAGAGAGAAAGAGGAGGTTGTACCAACGACCGATAAAAGCAAAACATTTGGAACAGTTTCCGTAAAAACAACAGAAACCAAACAAGACGATGAGCAGATCAAACGCTGGGCGACAGCTAACCATGAAAAAAACAACTTCTCTTGAGCTGAGCGACTTGATGGCAAAGTTGGAACAAATCGATAAAAAATTGAAGTGCAGCGAAGAGGATTGACAAATGCTTAAAAAAGAATTACGATACAACAAGAACGACGTCCACGAACTCGAATGATGATCACTTAAGATCCCGAACTCGAATGATTTTTTCTTACAAGAATTAGGAATATTTTTTAAAAAATTTGAAATTTTAGAATCGGAACTTGTAAATATTAAAATTGTAAATAAAGAAAATTGTAAATAAAAATCATGAGGCGAAGTAGGGTACCGATAGCAGATAAAAGAGGTCCAGAATCAAAGAAAAATCATAACTCGTCGCAACGGAAAGCAACACTATCGGGGCCGAAAGTAACGAGAAAGAAATTTTTAGTGAACATGGTCAACACAAGAAGCGTAAAGGAACACAAGATGAAAGAAAGTGCTGTGGAAGGACCAACTGTACCTGCTATAGAAATCAATCTTGAGACACCAGATCAGAGTGTTGACGAGGTGGAAAAGAAGACAATGGAATCAACACCAATGCCGAATGCGGAAGAACAAGAAAAGAAGACGATAGAGTTTTCACCAATTGATATTGTAGAGGACACAACAGGCAACACGCCGGAAACGATAAAAGAGGATTCTCAAACAAAAAGAACGTCGTTCGTTCACACAGAGAATTGCAGCGATGGTCGGAATGAAACCAAGAGAGAAAGAGGAGGTGGTACCAACGACCGAGAAAAGCAAAACATTTGGAACAGTTTCCGTAAAAACAACAGAGGCCAAACAAGCCGATGAGCAGATCAAACACTGGGCGACAGCTAACCATGAAAAAAACAACTTCTCTTGAGCTGAGCGACTTGATGGCAAAGTTGGAACAAATCGATAAAAAATTGAAGTGCAGCGAAGAGGATCGACAAATGCTAAAAAAGGAATTACGATACAACAAGAACGACGTCCACGAACTCGAATGATGATCACTTAAGATCACGAACTCGAATGATTTTTTCTTACAAGAATTAGGAATACTTTTTTAAAAAAATTTTAAATTTTAGAATCGGAACTTGTAAATATTAAAATTGTAAATAAAGAAAAATGTAAATAAAAATCATGAGGCGAAGTAGGGTACCGATAGCAGATAAAAGAGGTCCAGAATCAAAAAAAATCATAACTCGTCGCAACGGAAAGCAACACTATCGGGGCCGAAAGTAACGAGAAAGAAATTTTCAGTGAACATGGTCAACACAAGAAGCGTAAAGGAACGCAAGATGAAAGAAAGCGCTGTGGAAGGACCAACTGTACCTGCTATAGAAATCGATCTTGAGACACCAGATCAGAGTGTTGACGAGGTTGAAAAGAAGACAACGGAATCAACACCAATGCCAAATGCGGAAGAACAAGAAAAGAAGACGATAGAGTTTTCACCAATTGATATTGTAGAGGACACAATAGGCAACACGCCGGAAACGATAAAAGACGATTCTCAAACAAAAAGAACGTCGTTCGTTCACAGAGAGAATTGCAGCGATGGTCGGAATGAAACCAAGAGAGAAAGAGGAGGTGGTACCAACGACCGAGAAAAGCAAAGCATTTGGAACAGTTTCCGTAAAAACAACAGAGGCCAAACAAGACGATGAGCAGATCAAACGCTGGGCGACAGCTAACCATGAAAAAAACAACTTCTCTTGAGCTGAGCGACTTGATGGCAAAGTTGGAGCAAATCGATAAAAAAAATTGAAGTGCAGCGAAGAGGATCGACAAATTCTAAAATAGGAATTACGATACAACAAGAACGACGTCCACAAACTCGAATGATGATCACTTAAGATCACGAACTCGAATGATTTTTTCTTACAAGAATTAGGAATACTTTTTAAAAAAATTTTAAATTTTAGAATCGGAACTTGTAAATATTAAACTTGTAAATAAAGAAAATTGTAAATAAAAATCATGAGGCGAAGTAGGGTACCGATAGCAGATAAAAGAGGTCCAGAATCAAAGAAAAATCATAACTCGTCGCAACGGAAAGCAAATCTATCGGGGCCGAAAGTAACGAGAAAGAAATTTTCAGTGAACATGGTCAACAAAAGAAGCGTAAAGGAACACAAGATGAAAGAAAGCGCTGTGAAAGGACCAACTGTACCTGCTATAGAAATCGATCTTGAGACACCAGATCAGAGTGTTGACGAGGTGGAAAAGAAGACAACGGAATCAACACCAATTCCGAATGCGGAAGAACAAGAAAAGAAGACGATAGAGTTTTCACCAACTGATATTGTAGAGGACACAACAGGCAACACGGCGGAAACGATAAAAGACGACTCTCAAACAAAAAGAATATCGTTCGTTCACAGAGAGAATTGCAGCGATGGTCGGAATGAAACCAAGAGAGAAAGATGAGGTGGTACCAACGATTGAGAAAAGCAAAACATTTGGAACAGTTTCCGTAATAACAACAGAGGCCAAACAAGACGATGAGCAGATCAAACGCTGGGCGACAGCTAACCATGAAAAAAACAATTTCTCTTGAGCTGAGTGACTTGATGGCAAATGGAGCAAATCGATAAAAAATTGAAGTGCGAAGAAGATCGACAAATGCTAAAAAAGGAATTACGATACAACAAGAACGACGTCCACGAATTCGAATGATGATCACTTAAGATCCCGAACTCGAATGATTTTCTCTTACAAAAATTAGGAATATTTTTTAAAAAATTTTAAATTTTAGAATCGGAATTTGTAAATATCAAAATTGTAAACAAAGAAAATTGTAAATAAAAATCATGAGGCGAATTAGGGTACCGATAGCAGATAAAAGAGTTCCAGAATCAAAGAAAAATCATAACTTGTCGCAACGGAAAGCAACACTATCGGGGCCGAAAGTAATGAGAAAGAACTTTTCAGTGAACATGGTCAACACAAGAAGCGTAAAAGATGAAAGAAAGTGCTGTGGAAGGACCAACTGTACCTGCTATAGAAATCGATCTTGAGACACCAGATCAGAGTGTTGACAAGGTGGAAAGGAAGACAACGGAATCAACACCAATGCCGAATAGGGAAGAACAAGAAAAGAAGACGATAGAGTTTTCACCAATTGATATTGTAGAGGACACGACAGGCAACACGCCGGAAACGATAAAAGACGATTCTCAAACAAAAAGAACTTCGTTCACAGAGAGGATTGCAGCGATGGTCGGAATGAAACCAAAAGAGAAAGAGGAGGTGGTACCAACTACCGAGAAAAGCAAAACAATTGGAACAGTTTCCGTAATAACAAGAGAGGCCAAACAAGACGATGAGCAGATCAAACGCTGGGCGACAGCTAACCATGAGAAAAAAAACTTCTTTTGAGCTGAGCGACTTGATGGCAAAGTTGGAGCAAATCGATAAAAAATTGAAGTGCAGCGAAGAGGATCGACAAATGCTAAAAAAGGAATTACGATACAACAAGAACGACGTCCACGAACTCGAATGATGATCACTTAAGATCACGAACTCGAATGATTTTTTCTTACAAGAATTAGGAATACTTTTTAGAAAAATTTTAAATTTTAGAATCGGAACTTGTAAATATTAAAACTGTAAATAAAAAAAATTGTAAATAAAAATCATGAGGCGAAGTCGGGTACCGATAGCAGATAAAAGAGTTCCAGAATCAAAGAAAATTCATAACTCGTCGCAACGGAAAGCAACAATATCGGGGTCGAAAGTAATGAGAAAGAATTTTTCAGTGAACTTGGTCAATACAAGAAGCGTAAAGGAAGACAAGACGAAAGAAAGCGCTATGGAAGGACCAACTGTACCTGAAGGAATTACGATTGAACAAGAACGAGAACCTAGACAACTGCTTCAACCTGGCAAGGGCGACGGAAGAAAAGCTACAGCAGATGTCAGAAAAGGTAGAGGTAGAGGTAGAGGTAATAATTGCAAGATATAACAAGAACACGGATGGTACATATCACAGGCACAACCGCATGGGCTGGAAAACGGCACAACGGGCAATGAGGGATTGCTTCCATGACGCGGCTTGGGCTGAGTACTTCACTCAGCCAAGAATACCAGAGGGTGCGGTCCGCTTGATTATAGGGGGCAGCCTGATACGAGAACTGACACGAAACAGTCATATTGGCAAGTTGGAGTCTTGGGTTTTTCTGGAGCTGCGACGCCGCAGATGTTGGCGTCGCTGGAGATGTTAGACATGTTGAAGATGCACACTGTCACTTTGATGATGGGGACCAATGACGTGTCCAGGGAAGAGTCAACAAAGGTGATGAGGCTGCACGAGAAGATGAGTTGCATCCTTCAGGAGCTAAGAATTTATCTAGATCCCGCGATACTCACCATTTGCACTGTTCCGTACAACATGAAGGCCGGCCAATACGCGAGAGAGATGAATGAGAAAGTGCTCAATATTAACGAGGTAATCAGACAGATTCAGCAAAGGAGCGTGCTCCCCGTGAGATCGTTGAACGTGGCCGACATGATGGAACGCTCCCTTCCGGACGATGCGTCCTCGGATGGTTTTAATTTTTATACGCCCAGGGGCACGGAGTGGCTGAATGGTGTCCTTCAGAGGCACATAAACATGCTAGAGTCAGACATGCATGAAACGGCCGAGTTCACCTTTGGTCTACCCCCGATACCTCCCTTCTTTGCCACTAGCTACACGTTTAAGCTACATGGTATATTGCAATGATTAATATTTTTTTCCGGTTTTCCAGTTTAAATTCAGTGTATATTTCATCAAATTTGAAATTAGCAACCTAATAGTGGGATGCTGTCAGGGTTCTCCCAGGTTCTGCATTACTGGCCTCCGTATATGAATAATCAAATCTTTTCAGTTTACGAGATACGGCAATTTTCGAGATTTTTCAAAAAAAATATCTGGAAAATTTAATTCAAATAAATTCTAAAAATTTGAAATTCTGACCCTGTAGTTGGGTGCTGTCAGGGGTGAGAATCTTGCCTCTAAGTCTCACTTCTCAAATCTTTGTAGCCGGAACTGCTGCTATTTGCGGTAATGAACGACCACCTGCATGCGGCAGGGCTTCTGGAGCACCTGAAAGGCAAGGCACCAACACCCAAGAAAATCTGGGAAGCAATTCAGACGTTGTTCGCCGCAATGAACGAGGTGCAGGAATCTGTGGTTTCTCGATTTGGATCCAAGACAAGAGTGGCATTTACGACGTCCCCGGGCTACGCAATTATTCCGCCCGCCTTGCAGTTTGTGTATGCTATTTTGATCTTGATAGCGGAAGGGAACGCGTGGCGGATACTTATGGCAGCTCCCAATCGCGAGCTGGAGCCGACAAACTTGAGACTTCTTAAGTCGGAGTTGGCAGCGGCATGGGCCGATGTGTCTCATGCTTTAAGAGGATTCTACGAATTGGCGGATATTCTCATTGTGCTGGATGAGGTCCTCTGTCTTGAAGTGTCGAATCTCGCTCGGCAACTAAAGTTCAATCCGGAGATAAGGGACAATCACCCGAGAATAGGCCACTTAACAGCCAGCCTGTGGTTTCGAAGCATGGCTCTGACGATCACGAGTTCCACCAGCAAGGCGAGGGGACCGAGTAACGAAAGGAAAAGGTGGCTGCGGCCGAAAAGCAGTTGGAATCGATGGGGTACCGTTTAACGCAAGAAAGAGGCAGGTGGCCGTTTCTGACCCCAAGGCTTGAGAATGATGCCACGGACAAGACGCGGGAGAGTGCTCCACCTCTCATCAAACAGATATGGGAGTTTCTTGAGGGCAGCTAGAAGTGGAAGAAATCAGAGATATGACGGTGAGAAGATTTGTCACAGCGGCAAATGAAGTCACCATTCGAGGATTCTGGAGGGAGCACGCAAAGGGCGAGCTGAAAACAAGAAAGAACCACGAGATCTTGAGATTCTTGAGCCCTTGTTGGGAGAAGAGGTACATGGGCAGAGTGTTCTATGCGAAAGATGCCATCTTCGATGCGTTCGTGCAGGAATTACTGAATAAGCCAATTAACCTCATACCGGTCCTGTACTTGGTCTACCCCAGGTATCTGTTCAACATGGGCCCGGCCTACATGTTCAGTAGGGGTGTGGAAACGCTCCAAAATTGATGGATACTTAACACTAGTACTCGTGACCCCTGTCGATGGGGAAGGCTCACCCAAGCGCAGAAACTTACTCATACAAGTGCGCTGCCGGGCTGAATAAGTTGCTGGTGGAGTATATCTTAATGCAAAATCGATACCTGACGGACGAAAAGAGGAATCCCAAGACGAGAGAAGAGTTGAACGAGGCAAATTGAGGCATGCCTCTCTTGACTGATCTGTGTTTGGCCATGAGATATGACCCATTATGGATGATTAGGGGGCTTGGAGAAGTCGTGACCTGCATCTATGGGCCGGCGGTAACATACGCCTTTCCTGATCCACTCGTGGCGGCATACCGGAATTCAGTGGTGCACGTGAGCTTGATAAGTGTTCTAGATGGGACGCCGCTGAACTGGTGCAGGCAAGAAGAGCTGAGGGCGCGGATGAGCGACACGGTACTCTTCGGGATGTGAAGGACCCAGAATTTTGATGGTGTTCAACTTCCGGGGACAACTGCAGTGCAGAATGGGGGGTGGGGGACGTGAGGGTCCCATTGAGGCCTAACCCGAGTTCTGGAACTTGAGTTCCCTAGCAGCGGACAAGGAGGAAATCTTGAGAATCCCGGTGTGGAAAGGGAGTTTTGAACTGGTAAAAAGGGAGTTGGAAATGATACTTGAGCGAGAAGTTTTGCCCACCACCGTCCCTGAGTTCCCGATGGTCAGAAGAATGACCCTGGGGATCAATAGCCCTCTGGTGGTCCCGTCCCTACACGCAAGAGCCACTGTGGAGAAACAGCAAAAGGAGTTCTCGGATGGTTGGGATCCCTTGTTTATTAGATTTCCACACGTGTGACATCAAAATAAACTCATGGACGACACAGGCAAAAAAGATGAGAGGCTCAATGCCCCCGAAGTTCGAGGTTCGGGATATCTTGAGGATGCTCAAGCAGGCTAAGCTGGAGAACAAGCTGCCGATTTGGGATGATGGAAGAATGATCGTGGAGGAGGAACACATTGCTCTGAAAGATGAAATGAGGTTCGCCACGAGGAAGTACCGAGCGCTCTACGGATTGGAGCAGCTAGAAATGAAGCAAGAGGATAAGAAGCTAGATGCGGTAGGTCCCTTATATGTAGCCCTCACTGAATACAAGAAGCTGGACCCGGCAACACCCTCACCCTTATCGGTGGGAACCCCTGGAGACAAAAGAAGCAACCCCGTAAAGAACAGATTTAGAGATGCACATGAGAAAGAACGGGCTTTCACCACACAGGAGCTGCTGCAAGACTTGGGTGGAGACGACTGAGCAAACATGGCCACCCCACCCTTGAGATCCCCTCGCAAAGATCTGGAATTGATTTGACGAGTGAGACTTCTAACATGGGAATGAAGCTCTTGAGCGCCGAAGAAAGCAAGAGGAACGCTTTTGAAGGCAACAATTGGATGTTCCTGAATACTCTGGATGAGAAAGTGTGGCGAGATTTCTTGAGCGAATTAGACCAGAGAGTGAAGAGCGAGACTACGCTGGAGGACTTCAAAGAAGAGTTGTGGAACACGGTGGTGAAGTTCGGCGGACCTGTCTTTATGGGTTCCGGACTGGAAGAAAAAGCGAGAAAGGAGCTACTGAGCAAGATGATCAAGCTGAGGGAAACGGAGCAGGAGACCAAAGATGACGCATGTAAAGACAGCTCTACTCTGAACAAAGAAACTGATGATAAAATGATTAAAGTTGAAAGGGATGATAAGAATAAGACTAGTAATATGATTAAAGATATTAATATTCCTAAGGCTCGAGAAGGGGGAGGCAAGAGTTGGAAAGGCCGGACCGACCGGGATAAAGAAGTCGAATCAGTGATGATAGTGGCGACGCCCCCGAGTAAAGGAATAAGGTCTCGAAAAAGGAGAAGAGAGGCAGAAGAATTGAGTAGTCCCTCGACGGACGCAAGCTCAGAAAAGAATCTGATGGAGACGGCTCCCATGATTATAGCGAGGTGGAAGACAGCGGCCTACAAGGGCAGCTCCGCACCACGGAAGCTGGCCGAGGTGATGAAGGGAATGGAAGTCTCGACGTGCTCGACAACGGAGGAGGACTTCAGACCTCAGAACGCAAACACCAAAAGGGGTCCGACGAGTGGACAAACGTGGGAGGTGGACGTTGGCAAGGAATGGCTCTCGACTCAACATCAGGCTACTGGGAAACAAGTGGCTAGCGATCCTCTTGAGAGAAATGCGACGAGGAATACCGCTCGACATTGGTGGGTGGCACTGGAGACCATGAAAGAACTGGAGGATTGCCTGAAGAAACTTGATCGTGGAGTGTCCCGCAGGCGTCGTCATTGAACTACCCAACAGAAAGCCGAGATTAATAAGTTAGAGTTGGGGAAGCAGCTGAGACGAACTTGGCAAAACTCGCTGCTAGAGTATTTCGAAGAGGCGATGAGAACACCCTCGTCAGCGTCGCCATTGATGGCAAATCTTTTCGTCAGAACGGCAGGACAGCTGATGTTTGCATGGAGCTTGGTGGGAATAGAGCTGGAGGTGTTGACCTCACACCATAAATTGAAGCTGGGCAACAAGAGTCTAGAGGTTTATCAAATGCTGGTGCAGCATATCGCCAGAGATAATTCCGGTTTGAGTCTAGCGAGGAGAAAAGTTGCCACTTGTTTCTTGAGATGGATAATGTCCGTGATGACCAACAGTACCGTCCAAACGTGTCATCAGAAGGCGATGGGAAGTAAAACTATGGAAAGGAGAATCTCCACCGTCCTTCTGAACGTGTACCAGAGTACTGGAATCGAAAAGGAGGATGGTCCCAGACAGTCTCTAGAGAGTCACGGGAAACCCGGGCTGAAGATTACTCGAAACCCACCAAGCGAGGAGAATATCAGTATGTGTCTGGAGTAATGGGGATAGCATACAACCTTTTCTTGGATTCGGAAGCCGGGAACGCCCACAAGAATTATGAAGTGACAGAGCTGTTGAAGTTCTGGACAGAGAAGATAATTGCGATTGACCCAGTTGAAAGGGGAAGGCCGAGCTTAGGCCTGAAACTTGAGAAGATACCAGAAGTAATTAGCGTGCCACGCTCGAACAAGAGGGTAGAATTAAAAATGGGAAATGGAAAGGGCATGCTGATTGCGAATTTGGGGACGGTTTGGAAGTTGCTGAGGCCTTCTTGGTGCCCACATCCCCATGCAAGTTTGATTGAAGAAATCACGGAGCGAGTGAGACTGTCAACAACGAATGATGAGGATTTGGGAACTCTGAATGTGGTACGCAAACTGATCCTACCCCATAGTAAGGAGTAGGAAGGAACAATGAGCAAGCTAGATAAATCAATGAAGAAGATGGAACCCGGTAGTTGTCTGGATCTGACATGTGGAAGTGGAGAGCATTCTTGCAATGGTCGGTCCTGTGTCAGGATACAGTCTTTCCAGAAGGAAGACCTAGCCACTTGGTTTGGCGACATCACAGAGAAGGAGAGGACTGAAGTACAGATAGTGGCTGAGTGTTACACGAACACTACTGTATATATAGCAACGGCGTTGGGGTTCTTCTCAAGGATGTGCAGCTTGCAGTCGCTGGAGATGCGGGAATCCGAGCACCACTTAGTGACAGCGTTGAGCGTGGAGTCATGGCCTGGGGCGTTGCAAATAACCCAGAAGCACATCAAAGGGTTGAAGATTGGTCTTGAGGCGGAAATGGGGTTTCCAGTGAGTGAAGCCTATAGTTTTCCAGTGAACGCGAAGTCCCTAGTGGGATCGGTGATGGCCAACCTGGGAGGAAGCCACTATCCACTACACATGGCCAGAGGATAGTAATCGACAAAGCCTTCTCGCGACCCAAGTGCGTGCACCTGGCTCGAATGTCGCATCACTCGCACAGACTGTTGAGAAAGATCCTCGGAACTTTACCGGGGGAACAAAGAGACAACTTGAGTGAGATCTGGGAGAATAATTTTTGGGTCTGGAAGGTGAGAACACGAGTGATTTCGATCAACCTCACGCATGGGGAAGGCCCATGCCACTGTCTGGCACAGACGGTGTGGTATCCGGAGCACTCGAACCTTTGCTTGATATGGGACGTGGAGGAAGTTCGGTCAATCGGGTTACACGATCATCGACAGAAGGTCACCCTCCTAGTAGTGAGTTCAATGCTGGCGTTGCGATGGATGGAGGAAAACGTGACGAAATATCGGGAGTCGAAGGCACCAACAGCGGAATCGATACATGCTATTGATTACAGCAGGAGGCTTGAGTTGTTTGAGACTGTGTGCAAAGTGTTCACTATACCTATGGAGGTCAGGCACGTGTGGATTCGCATAAGATTCTTCCCATGGTTTCGAGCGACATTGACGTCTTGGTTATACGCGGTGACGAAGGATCACATGAAGAAGCATCAGAAAGAATATCGACAGTTCCTGGCTGAGATAGGGCCGGAAGCCTTCAAGAGACCCTTGGTGACCCATCGTAATGCAATCACTACGGGTTGGAAGAGAGTTGGTAGGGTGTCTAGAGATAATACCATGGCGAGGGAGTCAATATTGGAGGAGGACTTAGCGAAGAAGGTGAGCTTGAGCGTACATAACTCTTTTTGCTTGAACAGGGAATCTAAAGTGAAGGGTTTGCCGAACCAGGCGAAGAGATTGCAAGAGCAGAGGGAGTGGATGCAATCCTACGAACAACTAAAAGCTTGGGAAGAGATCGTGATCAGCTCCGACAATGAGGAAGCGCTGCTGAGGCAGATTACAGTGTCGAATGCATCAGGGCCTAGCATCTCGCGGGCGAGGAGCACGAAGTGGGCAGGTTGCTCAGTGTCGGATTCTTGAGTCTTGAGAGGGAAAAAAAAGGAGCTTGAGTGTGAACTCGGATGAAATCTGAGGTCACGGAAAAGAAATTTTAATGAACCAAAGTATTGTTATTAATATGCTATATCTATTATATGAATCAAAATGCTGCATGACAATTATCTGAATGGTTATTACAAAAATTTTTTTAATCATTAGTTTGCAAAGCGGAAATTTAGGGTGCAGGTGTTTGCAGATTTTGATTGCTGTTTAGCGATAATGTGACCATTTTGCATGGTTGTGAATTTTGGGGTGTACATAGAGTTAAATCTGCTGCAAACTTCTGTAAATGACCACTGGCACTGTATCTTGAGCAAGACTCAACTTTCTGGGGGCTCACTGGCAGACGGCGACACGCGATGAGGACATCGATCTTGAGTCCGGGGAGTATGTGCCAGTCGGTCATATTTGGAAGTTTGACCTTGAGCAACGTAAAAGACGTGATTTTGGGGTGAAATAGAATTTTTCAAAAATTCGAATTGAGTATGTCATGCTCAAGTTTCTCGCGACAACTGAAAATATCAGAAAAAATGATCAGAAGAACCGAACTACAATCGCGGGAAAGTAGTCAAAAAAGCAGCGGGAAATTGCTATTCGCAGTTTCCAGATTAATTGTGTATACGAGAGTAGAGCTGTCTCATTCTTTACAAACGACAGAGTGATCGCGAGTGGAGAAGAAAGCGAATCAGTATTGGACCAGAGTGAACCTTCGGTGGAAAGGTGGACAACCGAAGTCTCCCAATGGTCCAGCCCCAAAACTCATTTCTCAAGCTGAACCTTATTAATTTAAACTCCTCGAGTCAAGGTTAATTCACCAGTTATTCTAGAGTTACTTTTTAATTCAGTAACTCAATTATTAGAGTGTGCCGGTATGTGAGTACCCAATTGAAATTTCTTGAGTGTGTTTTATATTGTTATGTTGAGGTAAGGAGAGTTTTGGGTTGATCCATCTGAAATGAATCAAAGTTCTACTGTCTAATAAAAAGTAACTATACGGATTGTTTCGACCCTGTTTTTAACGGCGTTCGCGTGTTTTAGGTATTTTGAGACCTAAGTATGGGGACGTTCTTATTTTCTAGAGTGGGACGGTGCTTTGGTTGTGGCCTTTAAGCTGTAACAAAGGTTTTAGTCTCATGTCGCAAGTGAACCGAATTGGTTCCGACCGTTTGAGCCAATGGTTATAGGACCTATTTTTCTTTAACCTCATATGTGACTTAAGTAGGCGACTATTACGTCACTTTTCAGCCAAAAGTGGCCATTTTTCGTATTTCTCAGTAATATTCACTCGCTAATCGAAACTTTGAAAATTAAAAATTCCAGAATATTCTAGCCTCCTTTGTAAAAGTTTTTCTATCACTAAGGCCTCTTTTTCTATTTTCGTGCTGTGCCCGAAGGTTACTTTGTGTCAATCCGGCGGAATGGGACATTACATATGATACAATGTGTTTGATCGGACATTATTTGAGGAGGAACGGCATCGTCAGATTATCAAGAGAATTTATAAATAAACTAAACAAGAAAATTTGTAAAGAATTCAGTATCAAAGAACGAGAATTGGATGCCATCTCGGCAGAACATTTTAGGGGTTAGATTTAAGTTAAGATTGGGCGAAACGATGAGTGTGTGTGATTGAAAAAATTTATTGATTAAATTAAACAGCACATGGTTATGAATGTAGAGTATGCGGTTAACATCATTGTTATCGGAGCTTTGGATTGTTTTGGCGTTAATCAGGGTTTTGGGCTGGAACTTGTTCGTAATTAGGTTGATTAAAGGAATCAACCATGGGTTTTGGGCAACTACTTCTTTGTGATTAGGTTGATTAAGGAAATCAACTTTCATCCATTAAAAAACTTGGATGAAAGGGCAGTTAGAATTTTAATGAAGTGATTTTGCCGCTTTGGGTGCGGGAAGTCTTAAGTTTTGGACCAAAACATCCGGTACGAGACAAATTCAATGAAATTCACTTCCTTGCTGACATTGATAGTTTTTTGTCCGAACTGAAGTTAAATAGAATACCCGAAGAAAAACTATGTGAGATTGAAGCAGCGGCAAAGAGATATGCTTAGAATGTGAAACAGACCCCCTCTGACAAAGGTGTTGAAAAAGCCAGAAATTATTTGAAGGACAACGGTCTTCTGGCAGTGCCATTTGATAAGGGGGTGGGTTTTTGTGTAATGAAAAAGAGACATATGAGAAAAAAACTGAAAGACTTATTACAGGCAGAACAATTTAGTGAGAGGAAGAATCTGACAGACAGCGTGATTATGAAAATTGAAAAAGACATAAACAAAGAATTACTCGCCATGCAAAAGAGGGACGAGATTAGCGAAGCGATGTATAATAGGTTGAGATCAACGGGAGTGCAGCCGGCTAGACTGTATGGATTAGCAAAAGTACACAAACAAGGCGCACCACTTCGTCCCGTCCTTTCTTTACCTGGTAGTTCATATGACAACCTAAATAAAATATTGGCAAAGTACTTTGATGAAATTGAGGAGGCAAACATAGATACGAACACCCAAATGGCCAGGGAGATCTTGGAGAAAACTGAGTTGGACTCTGACGAGAGTATAATCTCCTTTGATGTAAAGAGTTTGTACACTAATGTCCCGCTCAAGGAAGCGGTTGAAATAGCCCTGAGGAGATTATATGAGCAAGTCAACCCTCCGGAAACATCTCCCAAGACTATGAAAAAACTACTGAATTTGGCAGTGAGTAAGGTACACTTTAAATGCAATGGTTTGTGGTATGTACAAAAAGACGGTTTAGCAATGGGCGCCTCCCTTCCAGTAATATTGGCTAGTTTGTGGCTCAAAGAATACGAACCTGCATTAAATAAAGAAGTACCAAAATTGACTGTGCTAAGTGAGGGTAACAAAGAAGTGTGCCCTAGATGTCAGAAAAAGGTGACTTATAGGACAAAAGGAGTAGAATGCGAAGCTTGTTTGAATTGGTACCACTTAGGGTGTGGTAACATATCGGAATCCGAATACGCAGACTTCGCTGAAACAGTATGGTATTGCATGACTTGCAAAAAACAACGGGAAGCAGATCGGACTGTGAATGGTGTTAAAGTTTTTCTAAGACATGTGGACCACATAGTTAGAACGGTCAAGGGCTATCCTGGGGTAGTTCTCGAGGCTGCCAATAAGTTGCATCCAAATTTGCAGTTCACCATAGAAGAAGTCGATAGTAACGGTAATTTGGCCTTTTTGGACTTAAATGTCAACGTGGATTCAGTAAAAAAAGGTCAAATGTGGTTGGTACCAAAAACCCACTGATACCGGCACCATTCTAAATTTCAGAGGCTGCGCACCTTTGCAGTACAAAAGAAACGTTATTGAAGGGACGGTTCATAGGGTTTTCAGAAGTACCTCAACATGGGAGTGTTTTGACCAGGCATTGGAAAAAAATCGGAAACTATGGAATGAAAATCAATATCCAAAAAATTGGTCTGACAGGGTAGTGTTTGAAACTCTTAACAAGATCATTGAGGGAAAGAAAAATTCAGAGGTGAAGGCATCAGAACCGAAAAATGACAAATGGTTGAACGACTCACCACCCCTTCTTACAATGCAATATCGAGGCAATCCATCTCAACTGTTAGCTGCAAAGGTTCGGCTAATATCCGGGGCACAAATAATTTTTACAACAAGAAAATTGAAAACATGCTTGCCGTCCCTCAAAACTTCCTTTGCTCGTGAACTGAGATCCAAAGTGGTGTACAAGCTTACATGTAGTGGATGTAACTCCACCTATGTCGGTCAGACAGTCCGACATTTAGCCACGAGGGTCGATGAACACCGCAAAGCGGACTCCCCAATAGGACAACACTTGTTAGAATGTAATAAGGAGGTAGGCGGTACTGCTGAGCTGAAGTCAGAGATTATAGACCAAACAGCCAACACTCATAAGCTACTGACACTAGAGGCTTTGCATATTTGGAGGGAGAGGCCGAAGATCAACACACGCGATTAATTCAGGAGACGGGAATTAACACTAAAATTATAGTCTATGTATAACATGGCTAAAATTTATAAAACTGACATGTCAGAATCAAAAATGTTCCCAAATCGAAATTTTATAACCAGAAAGAACAAAAAACTAAAAAATCTCAGAAATTTACAGGAAACTGTTATTCATGATTACGTAATTATATTATGTAATTACAGTTGTTCAAATTTGATTAGTTTAAAAGTTTTAGAGCCTTTTTAGACACGTTTCTCATTTTTCAGATCTTTGATCGTTTTGTAAATATTGTAAAAAATTTTTAACCCTGATGATGCACAGAATGTGCGAAAACGTTTGAATTAACATTATAAATTTCTTACAACCTAACTAAGTTGTTCCACGTCTGCTCAATTTCTTGTGGATGCAGCCTATTATCATTAAACCCGGCATTAATGGTAACTGTTTTAAGGCGCTTTGGTCTGTATTGTAAAACAGTGTCATACAGATTTTGGAGTGTGGCGCCGCGGTAAGTGAATTGAAGATTTTACTACAGCTGGTTTGATACATTTTGTCCTTGATGTGCCAATTACAACCTTCTGTGAAAATTCAAGGATTCGCCTTGCCTGGATTCGGGGCATCCACCTGAAACTCACACAGCGAAGGCAACGGAGAAGCTCTTACGTAGAAAATTGGGGGAATGGATGGCCAATGAATCAAGGAGTTTAATTTAAATCTAAGAATTTAAAAAAAAAATTACAAAAAAACGAAAAATTGATAGGTAGGAACGGTACAACCTGTGGTGTTGTTGAAGGATAGTTCCACCTGCTCACTCCTTCTTGCGTCTAGATACTAGAGACTAGTGATGTAGTATGATGCCATTTGTATTCTGCAGTGAGTCGATGTGACGTGGATAAAAGTAATTTCGTGCATTTTGTAAATTCTGTTCGATGACACTGTATCTATTTTACGAACATTGCGTGATTCAATGAGGACATTGACCGGACTGTCCGGGGAGTATGTGACATTCGACCAGAATGGCCAAAATGCAATCTCTGCAGAATTCGAATTTTAGCAGCGAGCCTTCCGGATTGGTGATTATTAAGAATTAAGAACGTTATTTGAACGATTGAACAAAACGTGAAGGTTAAAGGATTCGGGAATTGCTAATTTTTAAATTTTCGAAGTGATTACGTAACATTTCTGAGAAACGTCAGAAACGACCATTTTAGCAAAAAGAACTAAGAAAAACAGAACAACATTAGTTGCGCGGACGATAAGTACGAAAATTGTGAGAAAAAAACAATAGCAGATTGCAGGAATAGCAGTGAACACTCCGAGTTGCAACTATTGTGTCGCTACAATAGTTGCAAGGCTGTTGCAGACAACGGTGAAGGGTGGAGGACAGCCTTCCGGATTAAGAAGAAATCAAGATTAACGAGCTTGATTCAGTGGATTCAAGAATCCGGAAGGGTTTCGGAACTGAGACTTTTATTCTTTTATATAGACTTTTAGCTTCTTGTCATGTCCTGATTTGAATTTAATTAACAACTGGATTCATTTTGATAAGGATGAGAAGCTAGGAGTTGGGGGAAAGGGTTGATCCATCTTCGATGGAGATGATGATTTTTATCTACTGAACAAAAACAATAGTAATATAATAAGTAGTAGCCCTGTTTTTAGGAGTGACCTCGTGGTCTAGGGATACTGAGACCCAGCCATGAGCTCACTATTTCTGCATGTAATTAAATTAATTTGAGTGTTTTGACCGAAGCCGAAAGCAGTAACGTTTTTGTCGACCCGATGTTGGAAAAGACCACCGAAAAGTACTGGCTTGGTAGAGACGGTGAAAAGCATGAAAAGCTCTGTTTAGACGTTAGCCAGTCGTCTTAAGACTTAGTTTTGTTTTCCGTCGATATGTATCTTCCGGGCGAATGTTACACCTTTTGGTGTGAAAGAGATACGGGACAATGCTGTCTTCACGTTGATTGGTGTTGATCAAATTGCACCTTTGATAGAACTGGCTCCAATGAGGTACACCATTATCAAATCTTCATCTTCTAAGCTAGAGGCGTGGGACTTGCTAAAAGTGTGTGATAGATTCAGTCCACTGGCTCAATTAGTTTGAAATCACACGGTATGTGAATGGGTAATGGGCAAATCTATTTAATAAGTTTATCACAACAATAAGGCTAATCCTAAGATTTGGTTGTGGGCAATGAACAAGTTTTTTTCACAGCTCGTAGTTGTGGCTTGTTTCTGTGGACAAAAATAACCAATTCAGAAGTATCTTCTACATTGTAGAAAATGCCATTTAGTTTTTCCGAAAAACTTTCCACAAAAGAATACGCGAATACTCGATTGAGTTTTCGAACGATTGAACTGCCTGCATTTACATAAATATCAAACACTAACTTAATAACAACAGATTTTTAAACAAACTCATTTTTTCTGAAGATCAGTAACAATTGGGATCACACTATTTCAATGAAAAAGTCAAGTTGAATTCATAGTTTTAATTTAGGCTGAATTTATCCCGTTTTAATTTCTTCAGATTATCATGGCATCCGATCTGTTCTTGCCGACGCCGCTCAAAAAATCCAAGTTGGATATTCCGGAGCTTCCCGATATTGTTTTCCCGCCTGTCTTCAACCCTCAACTGCTTGAGGCTGCCTCAAACAAAATAACTGAGCTGAAACGAAATAATCAGATAAATGGGAGCGTGCCTCATGGTTAGTATCATTACACCATCAACGGTTTTATGATAAGATCTTTTCATTTCGCAACTTATATTACGAGTTTTAGTTTTTCCTCTCGAACTCGCATAATTTTGTTCTCAATGAATTAGCTTGGTTACCAATCCTTGCACTAACAAACTTCCTCTCTCTACTTGTGGTAGTTCAGGAGTTCATTTTTTTCAATCGAAATTAGTGTTCAATAAACAATTATTTCCCTGCATTGTGTTTTGCATTGACAATTTCTTAGCGCATTTAAGAAGACAGTGGACACTGGGGATCTCTGGTTCGAATCCCGATAAGAGCCAATTTTTTATTTTTCAAACCTGGTTGTTTTGGCAATTTAAAGCTCCCATTTGCTGGTGTCCGGAACGTGCACCTTCGCCCCTGTGTAAATTTTTCTGTTCAATTCGCTCTTTCTTTTAGTTTTAGATTTTATTTTGATTCCACTCCAATTATTGTGTGTCTGCTTAATTAAAGCGGCCTCACTGCAGCCTGGTTATTTAATTAGAAGTCATGTTTGGGAGTAGTATAATCTAGTTAACTGCGGTGTAGAGGTGAAGGCAGAAGACTCTTGATTCGAATCCCGTAGCATTGTTTTCCAATTGATTTATTCGTATTTTTTTAAGAGTCGATGAACCTAATGAAGATTCGTATATAAGTGGTGATGATTTTTTTCAGGAAAACTTTAAAAATTTTTAGCGCTCAAATTTGATTTTTTGCCGCTTGAATTATGATTTTTTTTAAGTTCAGCTCATTTTCTCAAAAGGAAGGTTAACTCCTCTATCGAGTAGCGAAAGGATAAAGGTCGCAAAAAATGTGATCTACTTCTAATTTCGTTAGTGTATTTTTAATTAGATTTTCCCAGCGAAATAAAAACCTTACCTATTAATCCAGTTTTCTCAAATAGAGTTCATTTTAGCAAAAATTTCAGATCACAAATTGTTCTTGAAATTCAGAGAGCTTTAAGGCCATGTATTTTTAACTTTGAAATTCGAAAGTTGAAGTTTTGTCGAAAAACAAGTCAGTGTTTTTACGTTTCCTTTCGCCACTGTCTACTGGCTAAGTTTTGAATTACTAGGGCTCCTTTTTGCCGTTACTTACTAGTTTTAAAAGACTTAAAATTACGTATACTCAATTATTAAAAATAACAGGATTATTTAGGAATGAAATGAATGAAGTATAAATGTTATTTAGCAACAGCGGGAACAGAAAAAATATCTTTGGCTGGAGTTTTATCAACCATATCTTGAAAAGCACTTCTTGTTTGTTGGTTATGTTTTTCCTCTGTGTAAGGTTCTTCTGAAGTTCGTAATGAATCTCAGCCCCGCACAGTTTCGTTCAAAAGTAATTTCCAAGCTGGATTGTGGATTTGGAATTTAACTACACTTGTTTCAGCGAGCCCATCGAGATTGCCGACGGAGACGTCAAAGGATTCCAAAAGCAACGATCTGAAACTAGCAATTGTATCCAAGAGGACAATGCCTAAACTATACAGCCGGTCAAAACGCTACGATACATCAGTGAATGGTTAGTGATATCAAATTATCCACGGGTGACTCAATACCCACTAAATACAGAAAAAATCCTAAATTATTTCCTTTTTTATCAGATATCGTGATCTAAATCTCGAAATCTGAAAGTTTTCACTGATTGTTATAAATTCGCAAACTTTGTTTCTATAAAAGAAACTGATTTAAATTATTTAAATGATTTCTGCTGGAATTTTTAGTAAACTTTGGATAGCATGTCTCATAATTCCTGGTTCTCATCACAGTGCATATAAAAAGTTTTAAAACTTGTTCACTATAGAATTCATTTTTTAGTGCTTTGGTTTTTGATTTTTCTACCAATTCACTTCGTTCTTTTATTTCGTCAGTTTTACGAATGTCTGTTGGCTATACTTGAGTTCAATTCTTGTTCATTCGCTAGAAGGTAGGTTAAATGCCTTCTCTAGTTATGAAAGCTGAAATGGCGGGAAAAAACGTGATCGATTTCTTTTTTCGAAAGTGGAAATAAATCTTTAGATTTTCCAGCGGAATTTTTCTAATAATTCAGTTTTTCAAATGGGTTAGTTTTATCTAAATAGTGCCAATTATAAATTGGTCTTGAAAGTCAAAGAGCATTAAAGACATGTAATTTTTCGTTTGAAATTCGAAAGTTGAAGTTTCTTTGCATTCTATGACTCTTTCGAAATGTCTGTTGGCTATGTCTATACTTGCGATTAGTAAGTGATATCAAATCGGAATACGTTTTTTCGGGTTAACAACTACTGAAACAAAATTAACTAAATGACTTATCACTTTGCAGCACTTGTGAATCACCATGCTCAATTTCACGAAAATTCAAATTTAACTGCTGGGTGGGTTGAGTTTTTACAGGTTTTTACAGTTTTCATTGGAGTTTTTTTTTACGAAATCAATATTTTTTTTCGGCTCAACTGTTGTAAAGATTCTCGGCCTTGTTTCAGCTTCGTAACTTTTGTTCAATTGCTAATTTGAATAATTACTTAATTTCTTTCTTGGCATGTTTGCCTAGAGTTCCTGTTTGATAAAAAAACAGGTATTATGAAAATGTATGGGATGGGTTTTTTCTATTTCAATTTTTTTGAAACGCTCTGAAAAAAATTTAGTTTAAAAAACCCTTCTACCCATGTTCAAAAAAGGGGTGTCTATAGAAAGACCGCCCGCATACTCGCCTGGTCTCGTTTTATTTACATCTTTGTCTACAGCCTTCCAAAAAGTCTGTGGGGGGAATATTTGACCAACATTTTTGATTTTTTATCGTTTTCTCAAACTAACCTACCAAATCTGAGATTAAGGGTTCAGTGGAGAAAAAGGCGAGTATGAAGTTCACCTGCTTTAGCGGACAATCACAATTTTTTTTACACAAGGTTAAGGTCCTCGGAAAAGTCTTTTTTTTTATTTTTGAAAGATTTTTTTTTCTAAATTTATGAATACGCTCACAAATCTGAAATCTTGGGTGCAATCTTAAGAACGGGTTCTGTGAAGCTCCTCTACTTACGCGACTACGCCCATTTTACACGAAACACTATGACTCGCAGAAATGTCAAAATTTTGATTTTTTGACTGTTTTTTGAAACTTTTTAACTTTTCTCGACAACAAACCTGCCAAATCTGATATCATAGGTTAAATCGACACAACAGGTTGTTGGAAGCTTATCATTATACTTTGCTGCGACCAGGTTTTTCTAGGCTACTCCTTAAATTTTGGTAAGAGAATTGTTATATCTTTGGCAAAATTCTAAATTTTTTTCGGAAAGCTTAATTTTTTTTCCGGAAAGATTGTATTAGTTTTTGTTCGAAAATACGTTTTATTTATCATAATTTCCAGCGGATTGAAAAAGTTACCTTTTGACACAGTTTTCTCCATTTCGGTCAGTCCTATGAAAAATGTTTCAATAAATAAGAGGTTTAACGCTTCGACTATCTAAAAGTATTTCTACAAAACTTGGTAATTAATTATATATTTAAATGCGGGCTTTAATATCTCGCCGTGTTTAAGCTTTTTCAACGTATTATTTTTGCATGTTTAACAAAAGAATTTTTGCACGTTTAAGCTACATGGTATATTGCAATGGTTAAGATTTTTTCCGGTTTTCCAGTTTAAATTCAGTGTATATTTCATCAAATTTGAAATTAGCAACCCAATAGTGGGATGCTGTCAGGGTTTTCCCAGGTTCTGCGATACTGGCCTCCATATATGAATAATCAAATACTTTCAGTTTACGAGATACGGCAATTTTCGAGATTTTTCAAAAAATATCTAAAAAATTTATTTTAAATAAATTCTAAAAATTTGAAATTCTGACCCTGTAGTTGGGTGCTGTCAGGGGTTGCTAATCTTGCCTCTAAGTCTCACTTCTCAAATCCTTGCAGTTTTCAAGATATGACGTTTTTCATGATTTTTTCCAAAATTTTCAGAAAAACTTACATGTTAAAAAATTCCACAAAACGTTGAAGATCTCAATCCTGCTGTTGGAAACTGTGAGAGAGTATTTTCAGGGGTTGCGAATGTTGCCTCTGAATATGACTGCTAAAATTCTTGTAGTCTTCGAGATATGACGTTTTTAAGGATTTTTTCAAAAAATTTCGGAAAACTTAATTTTTTTTCTGAAAAAGTTGAAGTTCGACTCTCTATAGTGAGATTCTGTCAGGGTATTTTCAGGAGTTATGATTCTCGCCTCCAACTAAGAATGCCCAAATTTTTTCAGCTTACGAGATTCGACGTTTTTTGTGATTTTTTTCAGAAATTTTCAGAAAACTCAAATTCAAAAATAATTCACGAAATTGAAATGCCCAACCTTGTAGTTGTATGCTGTCAGAGTACTGTCAAGGATTGCGAATACTGCCTTCAAATAAGACTGCTCAAATCTTGGTAGTTTTTGAGATGTGACTGACCTTTTGTCTGATTTTCAAAAAACTATCTTTTGTAATGATGAGTTCCATTATTATGTAAGTTTTGTTTGTTTTTAGCTTTAAAAGATTTGGCAAGTCTTAAAATCGATTTATTACCTTAACGTTGTTTCGTTTGAAGGGCAAAATTTATATAAAAATTCTTGAATAAAAAAACTTAGCAAAATTTGTAATTATGAGCCCTGTAATTACACTCGAAGGATGCAAATCTTATTTCCATTATATGCGGTTTTTTATGTGTTGTTAAAAATTCGAAGCACTGGAGGTGTGTTACAGGCTAGTTGTTTTTAAAGGATGTGTTGGCTGTATTGGGCAGCAAGGCCAGATGGTGGGGGCCCCGGATTGATAATCTCGTGATCCGTGTTTTGAGTAACGTAGTCGAAAAAATCTTATTGTTTTTAAAGCTTATTTTTTTCCTGAGCTTACTTTCATTTTTTGCGTTGCTCTCATCCTGTATCGCAAGTGATAAAATGTTTTTGTTTTAAATAAAATGTTATCAGCGAGTCTTGTGTGGTTTAGAAAGTGTACGTGTACCTCGGCTATTTGAGCTCTGTATAAGAGTGCTGGCAGCAAACATTGATGCGATCGATGAAGTAGGTGATCTTCCTTATGATGTCTTAAAGGATGTCTTGGACAAGTGTAATCCGATGCAACTGATGCGAATCGAATCGCACAATCCGGTAATCTTTATTTTCTTTATTACTCAACATGTTAAAGACATCTAAGCAATTTTTTGGTTAAGTTATGTTTGATCACACATTCATTTTTCTTGTGACAATTTGAGTTTTTCAAGATCGATTTCTGAATCTATTTTAATATCTATGAGCTGGTTTTAGAGCTCTTTTTCGCCGTTCCTTTTGCAAAAATCTGTTTCTTCGACTTTGAAATTTTTCATCGCTTAAATTAAGCCCATAAATGTTTCAGCACTTGATAGAGGACACTGAACACCTTTGGGAGGGATTCTGCAGACGTGAATTCAAAAATGCGGAGCTGCGCAAGGAGAACGATCAAGGCTGGTGCGAATACTATGTGAGCCTGTGTGAGTTCAGAGACAAAAAACTAGAGCAACTGAAGTCGAAAGTGAGCCAGCATCTAATTGAAGCAGAGGCTCCTAAACGAAAGACTAAGTACACTTCCGTCGTTTCTCGGCCAACAGGTCGCGATCGTTACTTGGCACAAAATTCGCCGCAAAAAGAGCAAATGAGAAAGAGAAGTGAAGCTAAGTTCACTATTGATAAATCAAAAACTTCAACTGTTTCTGATCCAATTCTGAAATCGAAACCGGTGCTGACTGAAGCCCCCGTGGTGATACCTTCGCGCGCTGAAATTCTCGCCAAGCGAGGACTGAAGACACTTAACGACCCAAAAAAGTTTAAAACGCAAACAAATGCCATGGAAATGGTGCCTCCCAAAGTAAGGCTATCAAGTGTGGTTAGCTCAGGAAGTAGTTTTAGAAATAACTCAACAGCGCCTGTTTTCAATAAACCAAGAGTTTCAATGTCGAATAGTTCGATTGAAATAAAGGCAGAGAAAATGCCGAAGTCATCCAATGGAATCGTACCTTTATCTAAACTAAGTTTTGTACCAAATGAAAGGCCTCTCAGTGGACGAAATGAAACTAAGCAGGTCGGAGAATCGGATAAAGTCAAATCAAGTTCATCAGCGATTCCCACTAAGTTGAAAAAGGACCTCAAATCTCAGCCGAATTCATCCAAGAAGAAAGTTGTTCGTCAGTCTTTGTTCGGGTCATAGGATTGTCCAACCGCTAAATCAATCATTAGAATCGAGCCGATCTATAAAATGGTAAAGGGTTTGATTAAAAATGTGGATAGCAAAAATATAACAAGGTGCTGAGGAACAAACTCATTATTCTATTTCTGTAAAAAACATGCAGCCAATGATGCTTTTTCTAGCATAAATTTATTTTAGGGTTTTTCTGCTCATTCACAGCAAATAACTGAATAGCTCATCAGAAATAATTGAACGCCTCGGTTTCTAAGTTTGATTAAATGACCTTTCTTAAACCGATCAATTTAGTCTAAATAAGTTAATTTCTGCTCGCATCGTATGAGATTTGTGAAATTGGGTGGAATACGCAAAAGACCCTTAGTTCATTTCCGGAATCAAGTTTTCAAAACAAAGTCCAACTAATTGGTGCTTCAAGTTTATGACAAATTTAACTATTTATTGCTATCCTGCCTTTGTATTAATTTCCTACTTCTTAAACAATGGTTTGTATGGCTGGTGCTTCAATAGTTATATTAGTGTTACTACAAATTTTTACAGCAGTAATCCAAATATTCCGTGTCTGTACAAAACAGTCCCATACAAAACAGTCCAATACAAAACAGTCCGAAAAAACATAGCAAAGTTCAAAAAAACAGTCCCATACAAAACAGTCCCAAAAATAGTCCAAAAAACAGTCCCATTGATCGAAGTGATAATTGTTCTAGAAGCTGATAAGTAAATTTATCTCATATTAAACGCATTTTGATTCCAACTAATCCGGATAACAATAGGTAGTATATTAGAGAAATTAGAACAACCCAGATAACAGCAGCGGCCACTCAGTAAAAGCAATAATCTTCGAAACATTAAAGTTAACGCAATTTAAGAAAGTGGACTCTTTTTTTAATCTAAGCAAAAAGAGACAAGTTGTTCAATCTGTTTCATTTGCAAACACTTGACAACACTCAATAGAAACGAAATTCACTATCTATCGATGGAAATCATACTTACAAACAAAAATTCTGAGTTACTGATTTTTGAAGGGTATGCTTATATTAAACACAGAACACTGGCAGACAACTCCCTTTCCTGGCGCTGCGGACAAAGTAGCTGCAATGGCCGTGTGCGTACAAAGGACGACTCCGTTGAGATCGTTAAAAATCACTGCCACTTCCCCGATCCAGCTGACATCGAAAAACGTAAGTTCAGAAAAACACTCAAAGATCGAGCAGCAGTATCCGATGTAACACCGCGACAGACTATTTTCGGAGTGCAGCCAGTATTTAGACAGCCGCGTATTCATACTGGTCAGTATTTAGACAAATACTGTATGAACCAATCAGAATCGAGAAAAAACATAAATAATCCAAAATAAATAATAATTATTTATTAATTTCTTCTTTGTCTCGATTCTGATTGGTTGAAACAGTATTTGTCTAAATACTGACCAGTATGAATACGCGGCTGTCTAAATACTGACATGTAACCCTATTTTCGCAGCCCAACGTGATGTGAACCGAGAAACAGCTGTTCATTTACCTAGTTAATCTGCTAATCAGCAAGCTGTAAATAGAGTTCGACGCAAAAAAAGACCAAAGATGGCAGAGCCAACATCGCTGACTGGCTTTGAACTACCACTGGCTCTACATAAAACCCACGATGGAGAGCAGTTCCTTCTTCACGATTCTGGTCCCCAAGATGAAAATCGGGTTATTGTGTTCGCCACGTTACCTGGATTAGACTTACTATCTTTATCGGATGATTGGTTCTGTGATGGAACGTTTTCGACTGCTCCCAATGTTTTCTATCAGATTTATACTATACACGCTTCTGTTGAAGGATGCCTTATTCCTATTGTTTACGCTCTGCTACCCGACAAAAAGGAATCAACTTATTGTCGCCTTCTCAGTATTCTTAAAGTTGATTCCCCAAAACGCGTCACAATTGATTTTGAAGTAGCTGTGCGAAACTCGATAATAGCTACCCATCAGAGTGCTCAAATTCAGTTTTGTTTTTTCCATATGAGTCAAAGTGTCTGGCGACATGTTCAGTCATCAGGCAATACTCACAATTACAACAATGACCTTAATTTTCGCGAACTTATTCGATTCGAATGCTTCTCGCAACAGCATTTCTGCCCGTAGAGGACGTCCCCACAGCTTTCGAGCTTCTGCAAGGTATGGCATCTGAAGAAAGTCAGCCAATTTTCAATTAGTTCGAGGACATATATTGGTAGACTGACTTCTCAAGGACGACAGAAGCCCAGATTTGATATGAAACCGGCAAAATAATGAATACATACAAGGTGTTGATTTTTCTTTTCCCTCCGCCCAACCCTCTAAGGTTGAACCCTTTGTTGTACCCTAGATATACCCGTTATCATATTTACCCGAATTTCAACTTTTTTCGGAAAATTGGAAATATTTTTGTGCCGCCGGAGATTCGATCCTTTGATCTCTAGAGTTTGAGACTAACGCTTTAACCACTATACCATGAGTCCTTTGATTTTCATCCGAATTATTGTTCCAAATTTGGCTCTTTGATCTTTAATTGCCCATGTTTGAGTTTTCAAAGCGTAGATCAATTCTGTCGGCGCCAAATGATCAAGGTCATGAAATTCAACTGGTTTTGGACTGTTTTGTATGGGACTGTTTTTTAGAACCTTTTTTTGATGTTTCGGACTCTTTTGTATGGGACTGTTTTGTATGGGACTGTTTTGTATATGCACCAAATATTCTGCTATTATCTACCAATTCCGCAGTGGTAATTAAAGTAATTTTTCTCTAAGATATTTTAATTGAAGGAGTAAATTAGCCTATCAAGTAGTAATGAGAGCAGGAATGGCGTAAAAAACATATTCGCTAGTGAGATGTTGCGTGCTGCATAATAAGTTGACGGTTTTGGCCCATTTTGCCTAGAATTGTAACGCCCATGATTGGGATGACTTAGGCCAGGTGTTCCCGCCTGGGCAGGACCTGTTTTTGTTTTTACCTTAGTCCTTAAAATCGACTTTTAATATCATCGTACGTATGTTTGTGTTGGTCAGCCTAGTTACGGCATTGTTTCATTTTTTTTTCTTGTAGGCTCGATTTTTTAAACCATTTGAGAACACAGTTTTTAAATTTTTGTAATGATGAGTTCCAATATTATGTAAGTTTTGTTTGTTTTTAGCTTTGAAAGATTTGGCAAGTCCTAAAATCGATTTATTACCTTTACGTTGTTTCGTTTGAAGGGCAAAACATCTAATTATGAATCTGTGCTTAAGGAAGCGGGCTTAAGAACTCAGTTCATCAAGCGACACAAAATTAGTCTACATTGTTACCCATCAATATAAATTTTGTAACAATTTAAATCAACTGTTAATTCACGTCTCATGACCCTTAAAATAATCATATTGTTTTCTCGCTTTTTCACGAAGAATTCTCAGAAGTTGTTCACGCTCGAGTTTCATTTTTCCCAGTTTAACTTTCGTTTTAAGTTCACTTCCAATCCATTTGCCAAAAGGAAGGCAACTAAGCAAAAATGTTCAATTTCAAAGTTTTAATTTTTAGATATCCCAATCAATTTTTTCTATTGATCCAATTTTCTCTTATTACGTTAGTTTTATCTAAAAAAAAGTTGCAATCATCAGATTCTGGATATGCAAAGAAAGTGAAATTCTTCGATCTAAAACCAGTCTTTCAAAAAAAATTGGCTTATCAACTGTCTCTTGTTTTCAACTCTTGTAATGGTCTTTCTTGACATAATTTCTTCAAATTGAACTTCAATCAAGACAAAAGCGTATAAAGTTCGATTGATGTTCTTTTTCAGCTCAGTAGCTTCTGTTTCATTTTCTTTCGGCTAATTGCCATAATATTTTTGTGTCAATGCGCAAGTTGTACGAAGAACTCTTTATCCGTTTTCAATATTTGAATCGGATAATGACTTTGCTTTTGCAGCTTGCAATATTTTTCAAATCAGGTTTTTTAGCCGAAAACTTCAAAACACACAGGATGATTCAAAACCTATGAACATTTGAAAAGGCGTTCATTTCCAAATGAAATGATGCAGATCCTTAAAAATTTAACACGCCATAGAAGAGATGTGTACATTTGATAATTCAGAAAATTAATCATGTTAAGAGAAGCTGGAATTGTTTTCGTGACATATTATCATGCGTTCGTGGACGGAAGCAGTAGCTGATAAATTTTGGTCCCGTGTGACCATACGACAGAAATTTCCGACACTTGTGATTAGTTCGGTAGTGGTCCGGGGTTTTCGCCATGAGTTGAAGCGCAACCATAACCCTAGTACCAGTAGACAAGAAGATTCAGGTCAGGACTTTGGCCCGGCCAAGGAATTTGAGAATGATGACTCATAATGCGGTCACGAAAAGCTGTGTAGATACTGCAAACTTGCAAATAATAATTTTGCGCTGTTCATTTGTGACTTTTATTTCTGCGAGAAAACACGCGAGATTGAAAAAATTGGCGTGAACAATTCACAAAAGCATGATAGAAAAATAAAAAAATTTATTAGTTAATGAATTATCAAAAATCCACATCTCAGCTGTCATCCTGTGAAAAATCAGATTTATATGTCAATTCAGTTAGAAGTGACAACATTTTCAAAGTTCAAATTTGGTCAACACTTTTCTAATAATCTATTTGTTCTAGACCTTCCTAAATCATGAATTTTCTAAAGGGCCGTTTTTAATTCACAAGTTTGAGGTAGGAGTGAGCTCATGCGACCATGCATACCCGCCTTTTTAAACAATTTTTACCCTCGAAATGTGTTTAAATCTGATTAGGTCTATGATTTTGAAAAATTATAAACCAGACTGACTGATACAGGCAAAACTTCATTACATGCTGTTTTATTGCGACTTGAGAAGTTCAAAAAAATTCAATGCGAGTTCAATCGAAAAATTTTTTTTTGAAGTTTACGCAGAATATATATTTTTAATTTGTTTTCTTTTTTGCAATTGTTAGAGTTCAGACTGGTAAGAGGTTAATTACCTGGTGTATAATTCACAAGAGGTGTTTTTCAAAGGCAAGTTGAGGTGCTTGAAACTTCAGATAAATTTTATTTGGCGTATAATTCATGAAAACGCTTGAAAATTGCTGCCTTTTTGGTTTTTTAGTTGCCTTTATAGATTTTGTAGTTGCTTCATCGAGCAGTTGAGCTGGATTATTTCCTGTTTTTGGTTTTCAATTGTCAAGTAGTTTTGAACATCTGCGTAAACAAATATGATCCTTTTTTTGTTGCTTTTTGCCATAATTCTCAGCGGAAGGTTGTGTATTGTCGTTTGTAGCTGCAAACAGGGGTATTTGTCCAACTCTGTAGTTCCCAATCCAAGATTGTTAAGCTTGATTAAATATTTCTTCTTGTCCGTCAACCATCATTTTGGCTTTCCCAGGATTCACTAAGAGGCAGTTGTAAGGGGCCGTTTTTGACATAAAATCCAGCTAAACTCCATTCCTGGTTCTAGCAGGTGGTTTTTATTAAGTGCAGAGAACCAATTCGAACTCTTAATGAGCTCACCGTTCTGTCAGAAAGTTGAGCTCTTTTGAGACTTATTGGGATTGTCCTAAGGGTCGTCAATTCTTAACGTGGTTGTCCTAAAGGTCATCACTTCTTAATGTGGTTGGTTTCAAAGGACAATTAAGGAGGTTGTGTTGTCATGTGAACTAGCCTTATAGATGGGGCATTTGTTTTCGATCTTTTGATCCATTATCGACAGATAACTATTTAGATGTGTGTTATTACCACAGTGAAGTCGCAAGAGTACATCGTGAAGTTCTGACAGGGCTGGTTTCTTCCGAAGCTGTATCTGGATATAAGGAGTCCGTAGAATTATAAAGAAGTTTGGTTGCTTATTTTTTAATTGCGTTAGTGTCTATCGTCTTTAGTGTGACATAGATTTGATCAGGTGAAACTTGATCGTCTTCAGGATATTTTTTAATGCTGCCATATTACTTTCAGGTTAGTATTGGTTTGATAAGTGTCGACATTGGGTTGTCTTTGGTTTTGTGGTAGTCACATTTTTGTGTTTGATGGCACCCAGTTATAGTTTGCTTGCTTAATTTTTCATTGTCTTCCTTCATTGGCAGTGTTTCTGTTTCCTATTGAAGATGTTTAATTCTTGCAGCCAGTTACAATTTGAGTTTGCAGATCTTTCTAGCGAGAATCGCTTACTGAGTGTGCCCAGACATGTGCTGCATAATTCAAAACAGTACGCCCGATGGCCTGTTCAAGTAATGCTGAGTGTTCCTTTGCATTACCAGTTTATTTCTGAGAGCTTTCTAAGTAGATTTTGCATTTCTGGAGTTTATCACTGGTGCTATTTGAATCGCATTTGAGGAAGTTGTTGAGTGACACTCCTAAGATATAAGATTTTTGTAAGGCGGGTAGTGAATTGATCGTTTTGGAATCCGAATCAGGACTCACCCCAATCGACTCACTCCGAGTGTTTCTGAACAAATCCATAATCTTGAAAAAAAAACTAACGCTACGGCTTAGTGACTACCCTCTCAAAGAGTGGTAGTAACATTTAGCTTGAAAACATTTTTTTTGAGAAGCCTTCGTTCAATCAACCTGTTATCCTGATAATAACCGAAAAAGTACTATCTGTAACAACGAGGAAATTCTATATCACATCGGCGAAGATACGATTCAACTTTTCTTTGTTTTACTTATTGCATGGTTGTTTTATAGCTGAATAGTTTAAAACGGCGCTTATCATTCTAGAAGACATGTGCCGATGGGAATGAAAAGAGCTTCTCTGTCGCTCCAAGGTCGATCATGGGTAGTAAGTTTACCTGATGGACACGCGATGAAAGTTCCTCTAGCAAATTCTTGTTACCGAGCATACGGATTTAAACTGGTTTCAATCAAAACTTCAGATGTTAGTAATTGTTCCGCGCAAGGAAGTTTGCCCAATTTGCGGAATGTACCAATTCATTGTTTGGGCGAAAGCGATGAGCTTCAATTGTCTCTGTTACCTGATGGCCAATTGGTGCAGTTGGAAAAAAGAGACGATGAATCAGTAAACCCAGTTGTCTTGTTTAATTTACACTCAGAAACTGTTTTCTACTTACAATTGGAAGTTAACGTAAATATTTTTATTGCTGATAATGGGCTCTCGTTTTTAATTGCCGTTGAAAATTCGGAAATTGCCAAAGTAGGATTCATGATGCCAGGAAAAATTGAAGAAGCTGTTGTAATAAAAGGTTTTCTCTACACTTCGAATGGTAGAAATATTCTGAAAGTTAAAACTGAAGACTTGATGAAAATCATGAAAGTAAATAGCGCGAAGCAAGATAATGAAAGTGCTGGTATTTTTGAAGAAATTTTGAACCAATCTGAAGTATATGCTTGTCGTAATGTTATCTCGATCTTCGAAAATCTTGTAACAGGAAATTTAATCTTCAAAAACAAATTTGGTTTTGTATTCGACGCCGATGCTTGTTCTAATAATGAAAATTCACATAGTGATGACAATTTAGACATGAAGCTTGCTTCAATTGGAAAAACAACTGAACAAATTGCGTGTGCCCATTCTAAAACGAAATCAGCCCATGATTTCTTGGAGTTACTATCGATTTTGAACAGAAATCAACACTGCGGAAGATCTTCCTTCAAGTCTTTTCTCAACATTAAATTAACAGAATTTAATGAAAAAATGATTATTTTATTAATTGAGAACAAAACTGAATACCTATTTAAAGAAAATGAGGCTGTTTTCTGCTTGTTTATGCTGAAGGGAGATGAAAGCTGTGAATCGATTTGTTTTTATTTGAACGGAAACTTGAGGCCTGGAGAAAAACACAAGTTTCTAGCACCATATCAAGAAGGGCTGAACTTAAAAACAGCTTCTATTCAGTTCGTGTTAAGGAACCCATCAAATAGCACTGCGGGTATTAACGGTATTTCTAATTTGTATGATTGTGCTTTTGTATTTGAAGTTCCCTGTGAGCTGAATTTGAGTGAAACTTGATGTTGTTTGCAGTAGTTTAAGAAATTGATTTGAATGTCAAAACGTTTGCAAAGTAAGTTGCTTAGATGCAAGTTGGAAGTCGTGAATATCGAGTCGAAAAATGTCAATATTGATCAGTTCATTTTTTGATGGCTCAGCCGTGATATCTTGTATTTTCTGAAGCTTTGAACTGGGATTTGCTGGAACCTTTGCGTCAGATTTGTTTTTTTTTACTCCACTTTTGACTAATTCAAACGAGCTCGCAGGGGACAAGTGTGATTTCATGTTTAAGCCCTATTGAACATAATTCGAATTGCAAAAAAAAATTACAAAATTTTTCTCGAATTGGTTTTTCTCAGTGTAGATAAAATAAAACGGAGAGAACAAAACTTGCTTAGATTTTCACCAGAATTACTCTTGTTCTTTTTTGTCGCATTTCGCAACCAAAATTTTTCCGCAAAAAATGGGTAATTTCGCCTTTTTTACTGTATAAAGAATTACGCTAACACTACCAAGTTAATTGAAGAGAAAATTATATCAGAAGCCTCTTATACATTCAACAAATCTCTACAAGTGTAAAATCTCCAAAAATCTGTATGAGAGAACATATTATTGCTTGTTATCCTCAATTTTACTGTATAAGGTCAATTTTACTGTATAAAAATCAAAATTTTTGCTTATAACCAAATTTCAAACGTTTTGCCCAATTTTTTGGAGGTTCGTAAAATTTTGTTGGGCTGAGTATGAGGTTTCTTTTGTAATAACTTTCTGATCAAATAAGTCGGTAGTGTTAGCGTTATTTTTGATAAACATAAAAAGGCGAAATGTGACCCAGTTTTGACGGAAAATTTTGGTTGCGTATTTCGACAAAACACAATATTAATTCTGGTGAAATTCTAGCAAGTTTTGTCCTCATCATTTTTCACCTAAATGCAACCCAGTGTGAGAAAAACTCGTTTTAAATTTCAAGGTTTTTGCGTTTTGTCCGGATAATTTAATTCAAACTGTATTTCGCTTCTAAATAATTTGGACTAAAATGTTGACAGGACTTTGATTAATGGCTGGCCTCAACAGCGGATTTTGGAGGCGGTGGACGCAACATCCCCACCTCCCTCAGGGATTCGACCCCCTGCCAACCCAAAGGTTCCCCCCTTTGTACTATTTCGAGATATCCATTTTTGGCTGACGGATCCTAAAATTGTTCTAAAGGCGCTTCGGGGAAGGGGGAGAGCGCGCCGAAAAAACGCAATTTTTAGTCAAAATTTTCGAAAATTGCCTATAAACGCTTTGTTTTTTCAAATTTTACTGTATAAAAATCAAAGTCTTTGCTTATAACCAAAACTCAACCGTTTTGCCCAAATTTTTGCAGGTTCGTAAAATTTTGTTGGGCTGTGTATGAGGTTTCTTTTGATATAACTTTCTGATCAAATAACTCGGTAGTGTTAGCGTTATTTTTGATAAACTTAAAAAGGCGAAATGTGACCCAGTTTTGACGGAAAATTTTGGTTGCGTATTTCGACAAAACACAATATTATTTCTGGTGAAATTCTAGCAAGTTTTGTCCTCATTATTTTTCACCTACATGCAACCCAGTGTGAGAAAAACTCGTTTTAAATTTCAAGGTTTTTGCGTTTTGTCCGGATAATTTAAATCAAACTGTATTCCGCTTCTGAATTAATTTAGACTAAAATGCTAACAGGAATTTGGTTATTGGCTGGCCTCAACAGCGGATTTTGAAGGGGTGGACGCAACATTATCCACCTCCCTCAGGGATTCGACCCCCTGCCAACCCAAAGGTTCCCCCCTTTGTACTATTTCGAGATATCCATTTTTGGCTGACGGACCCTAAAATTGTTCTAAAGGCGCTTCGGGGGAAGGGGGCTTTTGAGGGGGGAGAGCGCGCCGAAAAAACGCGATTTTTGTCAAAATTTTCGAAAATTGCCTATAAACGCTTTGTTTTTTCAAATTTTTGCCTGTGGCGCAGAAAGTTTGGTCAAAAGAGTAATTTAGTGATTTGGGAGAGCTCAGAAAAATCAATTTGGTCTACCTTAAAAAAAGGTCGACAAAATTTTCGAATTTTTTTTAACATAAGCCCCACCCCTCGAGAGAATCCTAGTTCCGGCCTGCAAATTTATGTCGACAATTTGAACATTAAACTAGCTCTGAAAACGCTTTCGTGCATTTTTTTCAATTAATTTACTCGCCCTTTCTTTAAACAATGTTAGAGTAATTTTGGACAGTAATTTTTTCTTATTTTTGAATTTTTTCTTCAATCAGTGAGGTGGGATCATTCTGCTTTGTTTGCAGAGCAACCTGCTATAGCAACCTGCTATACCATTGAAAATTCAATTGTAAAAATGGGGCGGAGAATTGTAACGGCTTCAGCCAAAATTTTCAGCCGCATATCCAGTTCTTGACATTGAAATAATTAACACCGAACTCAGATTATTGCAAGCGTATTGGCAGTTTTAGCGGCGATATGCGAGAGTTCATGAGGGCCCTAATCATCATTACTTAAAACGTTCAAATATTTAACCACACACTCTTTCTTATTTAATTATTTCAAAATGTGATTTCCCTATATCATAATAGCGGCAGATCTTAAAATTTTTTGAAGAGAATAAAACGATTTTTCAGTGTTCCGGTATGTCTTCCGATTTCCAGAAATTCAACTTTGACAGACTGGAGCGGGAGCTGGAGGAGACAGTGGCGAAGGAGAAGCAGTACTGGCTGGAGAATGACGCCAAAATCAGGGCTGTCAAACAGGGAGTGCCCACTTACGACCACTTCAGGTACACAATAGGAGACTATACTGCTGCGACATGGTGATATTTAAATCGGCATCAATCAACCTTAACCTCTACTTTTTTCAACCAGCGAAATAAGATTATGAAATGAAATCTGAATTATTGTTTGACATATATTTGGATCAACCGTACAGTTTTGATAGATCTTGTTTTTTCGACCCTTTCGAATTTTGTTGTTTTGCATCGCAAGTGGTGCGAAGCGAAGCTTCGCCTCGGAGTTTAAGAAGTATATTGTACAGAAATCAGCCCTCCAACCATGAAAAAAAATGAAAATGAATGGGCTTTTTGCGTTGTCATGAAGTGACGCATGTGAGAACCTGGACCTGTTTACTGTCGTGCATGCTCAAGTTACGTGCTAATTATCAAAGTGCGCTCATACTGAGCGGGCATTTTTGTTTCTGCGTCATCCAGGTTTTCCTGACATAGCACGTAACAGTCTTTGTAGCGAAGATAGTTGTTTTAATTAGCGGTGATTTGGTGCTTTAAGAAACGAACTCAGATGCATTCGAATAATGGTAGATTCTTATTACTTAGCTTTATTAGGAGAAATGGGCTTCTTACGCAAACGCATTTGTCAACTGAGTTTTAACGTAAGTGCATTCTTAGAAGTGCTAAGAATACACTTGCGTAAGAACTCAATTGATGGATGCGTTATGCCATAGCACTATACTTTAAGACTATTAGAATTAGAGACAATATTTTCCCTTAGAAGCGCTGGGTAAATAATTTTCTTTCCTTGCGTAAAGTTGAAATTAAAGTTGTGGCGAACGAGTCATTTCGTAAAAAACAGTGCAATTCAAGAGTGGTAGGGGCGGATCTAAATTTTTCTCAAGGGGGAGGATTTTTAAAACAATTTCTTAGAGAAAAGAAATTGTAAGGTTTGGCCGGCCGAAATCACATGTCTGAAGTCTGATAAAAAGCTAAAAGAGGGGCCAGGTGGGTGGTCAGTGGGTACATTTCCTGAGTGTAGGGGAGCGTATCTCCTAAATTTGTCTCCAAATATTGGCAAAGTAAAGGGTTCGAAATCGAGTAGAAAAAGATTCGAAATCCTGAGAAGTAATGGGTGCTTCGTCTAGGGATCCTTTTCAACTTTTTCATTCACTCATTTATCTATTGCTTCGATTTATTTGAGATGTTTTATTCGCGTAACTAATGATGATTGTTTCAGAGAACTAGTCAACGGTGCCCACTTGAAACCTCTAGAAAAAGGAGAGAAAATGGACGAAGCCTTCACTAGATCCAGAAACCAACCTTGGAACATGCACGCATCCAGTCACAACCAGTCTTCGGATTCGACCGAAATATCCTCAACTGCTTTAACCTCTTCACAACTGCCCTCAAATCACGCAGCCTTCAACTTACAATGGAAAAGATGTGGGGCTGACTCAGAAATGAAGTTCAAGTTTCTCATGCGCTACCCGGAAGAGAAAACTATTGGACTAGATCAAGTGTTCAAAACAGACTTACCGGTACATGTTTTCTCAGATTGCATAGCAGTATTGAATGAACTCTTTAACACTAAAGATCATGAATATGTTTTGAAGATATTGGCTGATTTCTCGACATCGAAAAGGTTTAAACTCACTCTGGATTTCCTGTCGAAAAGGGAAAAAATTATATTAAGCAGCTTGTTTGATAAATTAGATTCCACTGAAATAAGCGACAATTTAAAAGCAGTCTATAAAATCAAGTAAAAATGTACTGTAGTTTTTGTAAATAATGTACAAATCTCATGTTTCGTCATGAATAAGTAAGTTAGTTCACTTTTCCCAAAACTTTCTATACAAAACCCGAGATAGCAGGTTCAGGTTAACCTGATGAGCAGTAGCGACGAACCCTAGCATCTTTTCGCGAAAATTTTCCAAAGGGTCGACCTTTGGTACCATTTTACGACATCCATTTTTGGTTGACCAGCCTTAATTTTTTTCTAAAGGCGGCTTTGGCGTCAATGCCTGATAGTTTCGTCACATCGGGAGAGGGATTCTCATTGGGAGCACTTGTCGAAAAGAGATTTTTATGAGAGCACTTGAGATTTTTATGGAAGTTTTTTTAGTCATCTCGAAAACCGTGCTCCCAAGGAACTGCTGCCATGGGCTTTGAGGCAGCAGATAGTTCTCTAAAATAAAAAATCTGGTAGGACTGATAATGTGTCTGTACGCCGCGTCGAAAACCAAAGGTTCGCCGGTATCAAGGATGCAGTGATTAATTGGAAGTTAAAGTAGGCGTGCAGCAAGGATCGGCACTTAGCGGGATGTTGTTTATAATAGTAATGGAAGAGGCTACGAGAAACTGTCGTTCCACGGAACTGTGGGATCTGCTATACGCAGCTGAAACGGAATCCCAGACTTGAGAATTTTATATTTGGAACAAAGCTTTACAAAAACACGGTTTAAAAGTTGATTTGGATAAGACAAAGCATTTTGTTTTCAGGCTAAAAGTGTATTCCGAAAAAAAACGGAAAATTTACATGAGCTTGTTGTTTAAAGAGAGTTGGCGCCAATTAAATACGCTTCAGTTCTTGTTCTCAATGGGTTCATAAAACATGCAGTTGTCTGAGGAAAATACTAAAAAATGATGCTAATTATGTTTGACCACACCAAGATGCAAAAATCGATCCAGTTATCGCTCAAATCAGAATGCTACTCTAAGGATCAATCAATCTGAAACCCTGGATACTGTCAAAGAATTCTGCCATCTGGGTGCCATTTTTTCCGAGTGAAAATGATGCACTATGTGCATCATCAGTCAGAATTCTGAAAGAATGGCGGTGAATTGCCTCTTTGCTACTGAATAAAGTCATTGATTTGATTAAAAGGTGTCACGGAGCTTGTCTCCGGTCAGTTCTGATGTACTGCTCTGAAATCTGGGCGCAGAACAAGTTTATATCCAGCTCTCTTAAGAGTGCTGATATTAAAGCTCTGCGTAAGATTGCAGGAGTCACTTATAAAGACCAATGTAGTTAAAGAATACCAACGAATCAATAAGTGAAATGAAAAATCTTGTTGATGTGGACAAGCTACAAGTGCGGTTACGGTTACCATGGCTTGCCATATTCACCGAAATTAAATTTACACCGTGTTTCAGTCCCAGGGAAAAGGCCTGTAGGAAGGCCTAAAAAACGCTGAATCGATTGTGTTAAAGGAGACTTGAATACTTTAAGCCACAAAACCACATACTGCCTTCATCGAATGGCATAGAAACTTCGGTTATCTTCCATTAAATATCTTGAATGCTATTCAGAATGCCCTCATCTGAATTGAATACTGGAGTTCGTCAAGCTATTCAAATATACCATTGCTGTTGCACTTTCAGAATGTACAACCCCGCCACAATGAGAAAACGGACACTAAATGCATAAGAAGTAGTAGTAGTAGTAGTAGTAGTAGTAGTAGTAGTAGTAGTAGTAGTAGTAGTTGTAGTATAAAATCAAATTGGTCGTTTTAAGCCCCCCCCCTGGTCACGTCATTGCTGACGAGAGTCAACAATAAAAATCGTCGTAGAGGTGATTTTGTTGTTCAAGTTAATATATCTTAGTGAACTCATGTGTCCAGAAGGTGTGAGGAAAGAATGATTTCAAAAACGTGATTTCAAAATTTAAGATAGACTAATGCGGGAAATTTCCATATTTGATGGCGGCGTTGATGCGCTCGATGCTCAAATCGCTGCTCTTAACGAGGAGGTCTTCGATGAATCTCGGAAACTATTCGTTCTGTATTTGGGAAATCTAGACCCAGTAAGTGGTGAAAGCTGGTGTTCCGATTGCAACCAGGCACTGCCAGTTCTGAAGAAAAACGCCCAAGCTCTTCTAGGTGAGAATGATGTCTTAATTTCCTGTGGAGTGGGGGAGAAGGAGCAGTGGAAAAACAATCCGGAGAATGAGTTCCGAGTGCGTAAGAAGCTCACGGCAGTTCCGACTTTGGTAGAGTTGAAAACGGAGAGAATTTTAGTGGAAGAAGATTGCAGCGACAAACATTTGGTTCCAATGATGTTCAAAGGAGAGCAATAATCAGCATTTTGATTATTCTACGCGTTATTGAGACTGATAGAAAAAGTATTGGATTCGAACTCTATTCAAAATTTGTCCATCTTTCTTTTCATTAGCGTTTCTCTTTTTTATTTACTATCATTTATTGATCTGCAGATTAAAATTGTATTGGACTATTTTCATGCTCAAAATTTGAATTATTTTTTTGATTTTTTACTACAGATAAATCCTATTAGCGGAGCGGTATCACAAAATAGAAGCTAACTGTGAACTTTACGAGTGAATATTTAGTTTTTGTGAACGTACTCTTTTGTGAAAATCGGCCATTCAGCTGCTTAAGATTATAGACGTTGTGCAAACATGTGATCAAAGTTATTGAACTCAATCAAAGAACTTAACTTGAATGTGTGTCAAAAACCTGTTAAATAAAAAGGATTTAGAAGAGTTCAATTTTTTGGCCATATTTTGTTTTCAATCGCGCTCTTGTTTGGCCGAAGCCGGTCTTTTGGTATGAAGCCTTTACATTCATTTAATCTCAAGTGCATAAACTGTGTAAAAAATTAGATATGTTATCGAGATGATAGCAGACAAAGCGTAAATTTTGAAAACAAAGAAAAATAGTTTGGCCGCCCGATAAACGACAATTTGAATCAGGGCGTTTTTTGCGCAAATTTAGGTTTTTAGAGACGTCTTAAGGTGGAAAATGAGGTGCTTAAAGGTCAATTGATATAACTATTGAAACCTTTTCAGCCGTAATGCGGAATGCATTTAAAATTTAGTCAGGGGTTCGAGTCCCAGCCGGGCCATTTTTTAGTGTGAATAAAGTTTGAAATTTTTCTGGGAAAAATTGAATGTCGACCCTGTTTGTCTGCTTATATTTTGACGGCTTAGCTGCCGCATCTCGGAACTCTCCTGTGCTGTCAGCAATTTTCATCGTAGATGCAAGTTTTTTTTTAAATTTACTCCTGTAATTTTCCTTTTTTTCCCATTTTTTTTAAATAGCGTTATTCGGCCTAAATGGTTTATGTTTGTTTTAAGTTGACTTTTTTGTGTCGCTTTAAGGGTAAAAAATTATTGAGTTAAGAAAATTAAGGTAGTTAGTGTTGCATAAATCAAATTTTTAAAATTTGTTAGCTTAAAATTTTTTATGAGAGCCATTTCTTTATGGCGTTTTTCGGTGCGTACCCACGGAACCGCATTCCCGGATAGCCGAAAAACTAAATACCTCCCATTTTAATTTAATTAAATCAGTAAGCTCTACGATAAATTGAGACAAGTTTTGATTGGACAAAAAATGCCTCAAAACTTTGCAGCCTGTTAGCTAACAAAATTCCAAAAGTTTTAAGAGATTTGATTGGCTAATACTTTTACTCTCATTGAATTAGCCAACCAAAAGTTCCCTCTTTGGTATGTTTTATGATATCCATTTTCGGCCGACAAACCCTAAAATTTTTCAATAAATGCAAATTTTGAAGGGGAGCACGCGCTCAAAAACGCAATTTTTTTTGTCAAAATTTTTCAAAAAATCCCAAAAACGGCGTTTTGGCCTGTTTTTTTAAACATTTGCCCCCCCCCTTCTCGAGAAAATCCTAGATCCGCCCCTGTATTAACATTATAATCGATGATACTTTCGGTTGGGGGCCCTTAATAGTTTTTATTGTCTGCCGGGAGGGGGATGGGGGGGCGTGGTGGGGTAAATGTGGGTATGGGACGGGGGTTATTGGGAGTACGGCAAGGAAGAATGAAGGGACTAAGTGTGTGTGCGTGAGGGGGGGGGGGTATAGAAAGAGGGTACCCTAAATAAGAAAACAATGTACAAGAAGGGGGGTAATTGTTGAGTCGATCCAAAATTTCGCCTATCCGGGAACGAATTTATTTTTCGGCTATCCGGGAACGAATTTATTTTTCGGCTATCCGGGAACAAATTTGTTTTTCGGCTATCCGGGAACGAATTTATTCTTCGGCTATCCGGGTATTCGGCTCGGTGACATGCCACCGTTTTTTCGGCTTTATGGGCATCTACCTACCTACACACGTAGTGGCCATTCGGTAAAAACTGATAAATCGATTTAAAGCTGTTTTTTGTCTTTCGTAACTGGTATTCTGAAATTGTTTTTATTTTCAAAAAATGTTTGTTTTGTCAATTTTACAATTTTCGTCTCAATTTTTATTCGCTAGCGTGCACATCCGCTTGCGTTGTATCGCAAGTGATGCGAAGCTACCTTCGCCTCTGTGTGTAAGCTCGACAATTCGTTCCTGCCGCTTTGTCGCTATCGTTCCTGTGGGATGTTTTCTCGCTATCTCAAAAACTTAGTATATATTGAACTAAAATTGATTTTTTTTTTAGAAAATTGAAAAACTTTCCGTTTGAAAGAAAAATGTTGGCCTATTCTTGCCGGTTTAGCTAACACTTCCCGGATCTTTCTGAAAATTGAGGTTTTTCGCTATATTTGAATTGCATGAAAGCTTTTTTCTCGCTGAACTTTTTGTTCGGGTTAAATCTATTGAGCTTATATTATATGGACAGAGCAATAATGCGTCGTTTGAAAGAAAAACATGTTTTGAAGAAAAAACAGGTTTTGAAAGAGCCCCCAACAAGGGGGCTCTTTCAAAACCTAAAAGCTCGAAAGCTCTTCTTGACAACGTTATTTTTTTGGAACAACTCGCGTCCGCACCAGTATTGTCGGCTTAGTTGTCACTCGATATTTTTTTTTCAACTTTTTATCGACTTAATGATTAAATTCCGTCCCATTTTCGGTCTACTAGCTAACAGAGCTGAGTTTGTGTGGCTCCATTTTGCTTCTGTGCTGATATTTATTCTTGTAAGTTTTCTGAAAAGATTTACCATATTATGGCGGAGAAGTTTTTAAAGCTATACCTCTAGCTTTCACAACATTGGCTTTTTTTGAAATAAATCTTTTTGTTCCGACCATTAAAAATGGGGAGGAACTTTGTATTCGGGTGTGTTTAAGTTTTTTTTTGCTGTTTGTTTTCCACGCAAAATCAGTAACCACAATTAATGATCGGACTGGGTTGAGTGATATATCATATTAAAGCCCTTTCGTCGTGATTCGAACCACATAAAAAATTGTCGAGAAAAACCGGTTTGAAAATTTTTTTCGTCTAATTTTGAACAGGTGAGCAGGCTTACATTGGCTTATTTTATGCTAAATTTAAATCTTGAAAATTAAGTTTTACTCGAATGAAGTTAATTTTTGGCGTATTTAGTTTTATCCTAGGAATCAAATACTTCAAAACTTTGGGAACACAATCTTGAAAAATCATTTTTCTGGATTTTTTTGTTATTTGTCTTCAAAAATTGTTTTCCAATTTTCATATTTTACAATTACTGACGAAAATATCTAAGCTCTACTTTTTCGCTCAGATTATTTTATCACACCAAGCCGAAAAAACGACACTAATGGGAAAAATAGTTTTGTAATTTTTTAAGACTGTTCGGAACATTCTGTGCTACTTGCACACTAACCGCCTATCCTTGTTTCTCTTGTATTTTCGAGCAAAAGGGTTGAAGGTATTTGGCACTCAATTAAGTAAGATCGAGGAAGATGACATGAATAGAACACTATAACCAACCCGTGCGATTAGCAATGGTATTGTAATCAGTGACTAGACTCTTTCCCTTGAACAATTTTGCTAATAGCATGGTGGAAATGAATAATATTTACCCTTGATATTTGAGCAAGGATATTGCAATCGGGTACTAGATTTTTTGCCTTAAATAACTTTGTTCACAGAATGGTCATTTTTAGTAGAAATGGTAAATCTCTATTCTGACAAATTCTTGAAATACAAATAAAAGTACCATCATTTAAGTATTAATTAGGTATAGACTCTTTCAGGCTGTATTTAATATTTCAAATTAATTTTTTTTGCTTCGTGATTTTCATCCTAGTTTTTGTCTATCATTTTCAGTTTTTTTAATGATAGGGATTTTTTTGGCTTACTTTTTAAAGCATAGGTTTTTTCCAATTTAAACAGTTTTTTACTATAACTGAAAGTTCAATAATTTGTAAATTTAACAAGTTGATTTTGCGTGTTTTTTTCTTCATTTTTTTTAAAATTTAAATATTAAAACAGTTTGTTATTTAGTCAGCTTTTATTGCGTAATTTTGAGTGCAAAATAATTTCGTATAGGATTGTGTGCTTCAGTATGGATGTGTCGTAAAGTTTTTTAAAACTTCAGTATGGATGTGTCGTAAAATTTTTTAAAACTTCATGAAATTTTTAATGACAGCAGTTTTGTTTTCGGCTCAAGAGGTTTCGACTCAAAAATGGTCGCCTTTAATGCCGCTTGATGAATGATTTCCAATTGTTTTTACGGCTGTTTAGGAACTTCATCCGATACAACAATAAAGTTTTTATAGCTGTAGTTTCACCCTTTTCAAGTATTTTTTCAACTTAATTTTTCAGGTGTTTTACGTCTGTCTTACCTTTGACTATTTTGTAGTGCAATGTGTAGCGCAATTCGAAGTTTTTCAAGCCAGCTCAATACTGGCTGTTGTGTTGTGCCACGTGTTTTCATCAAATTGAGTTTCAGTATGAAACAAACGTTTGAAATTTTCGGGGGTTGTTTTTTTGGCGTTTCGTCAATTTTTTACGAGTTGGTGGCTGTGTGTTTCGCGAGTGGAGCGAAGCTCAGCTTCGCCTCTGTCAACATTTTATTCAGAGTCAAATGATAGGGTAAGGTCCAGGTTCCTGTAGTGGCAAAGGGGGTGCTGCATCTTGAACGCCTTCCCTATAATGCTTATTTAGTAAAAAGGTCTCTTTCGAGGCTCTGTAATGGTTAGGAAACTTCAAAATTTTGATTGCAAGGGATGAGGAGTTCCGCTTTGCCTCTGTTTTAAAAATATTTTGCTCAAAAAATGCCTGGATTGTGTGATATCATGAAAGGGGCCATCCCAAGCTTTCCAGCTCTCTCAAATCTTTATAAACTTTTCCGACACTTCTCAGATAATTTTTTACAAAAATATCCGTGTTTCTTGCGCGTGCTTGCCTCTCTCATCTAGTGTTTAAGAGGCCAATGGCGCTGGTTTGGTTGACCAAAAATAGATGTCATAGATATTTACCACATCATGCATCACGCACATCATGCATAGTCTCGGCGTCGGCCGATCCCTCAGAAGCGCCCCCCAAATCCGCCGCTGTGTTATAATAAGAGTTTTCTCCAAACTTAGTCGCAAATTTTTGTTTTAATTTTCTGTGTTCAGTTTATTAAATGATTTGCGTATCATCTAGAGATAAGTTAAAATTGATGAAAGATAGTGGTGTCCTGAGCTCAAAATTTATATGATATTTCATCTGTTGGGGGTTTGAAAGTTATACTCTTTGGAAGATATCGACCGTTTGGAAGAATCGATCGTTTTAATGTTGTTAGTACCATTTTTCACACTCGATGTTTGAAATTGTCCAAAATTTATTATTTTTCAATATTTTCTTGACCAAAAACTACTCGATTCGGATTAGGGGACAGTCTGAACATTCAAGGATTTGCCCTCATTTACGAGCAGTCTTGTTTTCTTTGAAATTTTGAACGAAAGGGAACTTAATTGAGTTAGCTGACTAAAACAGCAAGTTTTTCGATAAAAAACGGACCTATATATGAGCTGTCAGGCTGTATATGGCAAATTCTTTTGCGGCCTTGAATGATTGATTTCGCTACCGTAAACGTTCGTGGACTTCGAACTACTTATTCCTGGACATTCAGCCGGAATTAACCTTTTATTAAAGGCTGCCTCAATTTACTTACGAACACCCATAGATTGAAATTTGAAAGATTATTTTTATTCTGTTTTTTTCCCGCTCATCAGGCTGATTTACAACTATGCAGAACCTGAAATTGAGTTTCTTGGCATAGAGCGATCGGATTAACTGTACAATTTCCCAAATCGATTTAGGGAAAGAAAATATGGTTTTTTATTAGCTAACTTTGAGTACAGTCTAGATTCGTTCAAAATTAACCGTATTACTAAAGAAAGTTGAATTAAAACATAATTTTGTGTAATTAATAGGTTGATCCGAGCGATCTGCAGAGATGAGTCAATTCGTATTCTTTTAGTTTCAACAAATCCAGAAACTTTCTTTTTTGTTCCAACGATACCAGAAAACTTGTTTTCGGACTATCGTTTGACTGCGAATTTTGTGTCGGCTTAGATTCCAGAGCAAGTTTTTTTTTGTTTTTGAGGTATTTCGGTGTCATTGATTTCGGCATATTGTGTATTTGTTAAATGCCTCATAATAGGTTGTTTAATAGGTTCGTGGGACGTAAAAGTTCGGAATTTTCAAAATGTATTTAGCACAAAACTTTTTCATGCTTTTTTCGGCTCAAAGGACGTGACCGAAGTATTGTCTGCCGAGTTACCGACTCTTAATTTTTGCCTCGGTGCTAATATAACGCTGGACAGAACACATAAAAATTTACAAAAAAATTGTCCCAATTCTGAGAAAAACCGGTTTGAAGTTTTAAATTAAGTCATTATTTCAAAATCTTGAACTGAAACTGTTTTGCTTCAATCTGATTGGCTAGAATTAGCCAATCAAACTTTAGTACCATATCAAAAAATTCTGTTCACAATTTTAAGCCGAATTGGCCTGAATTGAAGAAGGTTTGTTAACTACTCAAATACGCTCCAGAGTTTTACCCAGATTAGAAAAAAAATACAGAAAACAGCTCCAGGAAAAAATGACCACTTTCGTGTCTGCTCAAAATTCGGCCATGTTAGTAATCGGCTTAAGAATAAAGTGATTTAATTTGTTTTAACCAAATAAACTAAAGCTATCGGTATGTTGTTCTCAGGATTTATACATCGATGATTACAAAATACCAAAAATACGAAGTTACGGCGTAAAAAGTAGAAAGACCCGCAAATTTATACTCTCAAGCAAATTCTACGCTAATAAAAATACTTCCTTTTAATTTTCTAGCTTAGTTTGCTTAATCGACTTCACAATAACTTTCAACACCATTTAATTGACCTTCTTTATCAAAAATTGGAAAAAAGAATACGATTCGGTTATATTCAAAACTTATTCAAAGCTGTGAAAACTTAGTATCAATCGAGTAAAGTTAGCTTTTGCAGTTACTTTAGCGCGGTTTGGGGACTCAAAAATTGTCTGCAAAGACATTTGAATTTTCAAAAAATTTTTGTTCTATTTTAAACAAAAACTGTTGTCCAATTTGCCTATTTTACTTTGAGTGTCGAATATGCTTAAGTTCTAGTTTTTCGTTCAGATGCTTTTGTCACACCACGCTGAAAAAAAACGACATTAATTTGACAAAACAACACTTTGAAAAACTATGGTCGGAACATTCTGTGCTCCTTGCTCAGTAACCGGATATCGCTTCTTATATGAATAAATCTCTCTCAAAAATATGGAAATGACGAACCGTTTCCGAATAGATGCGTCAGCGATAGTAGCTTCTTTCTTGACGTTGAAACTTCTCTGACGCCATTGAGCACTTTGTCATACCTACGTACAGTCTGAGCCCACAAAATATTTTTTTAAATTGGTTTAAGCTGTCTGTTAGTTAAGTGAAAAGCACTTTAACGGGTATAATAGGCCCCTATAAGGGCCGAAAAAGTGCTGAAGTTGTGCTTAATTAGATTAATTTGTGGACCAGCTTTGAAATAATGTAGATTAAAGCTTTTTCAACGGAGGGATGCTAAGTGGTTTGGGTTTCAGTGGGTCTGTTTGATTGATTCAAATTATTTTGAGATGCTTTCAATTGTAGGAGGAAGAAATTTCAGACGTCACGATATATACTTTTAATCGGAAGACACAGTTTCATTCATTTTTCATTTTTCATTTCGCTAGTCAGTTGTCAGTGAAACAAGCCCACTTTAAAAAAAATCAGAAAAACGAAAACTGAAAAAAACTTGAATTGAATATTTCCTGAGCGCTACTGAGCTGATCGATATATAATCTTATTAAAAAATCAGAAAAACGAAAACTGAAAAAAGACTTCTGAATATTTCTTGAGCGCTACTTAGCTGATCGATATACAATCTGAAAAAATATCAAATCTTCAAACGGGAGCAAATTCTTTCTCACTGCGTTTCGTCAGTGATCTAAACCATAGTTGAAAAAAGAAAGAGAAATCAGAAACTAGAAATGATGTCGGATCAAGCATACATTGCACTCATCATCCTGCTCGGAGTGGCCCTCCTTCTGTCCATGTTCAAAGTGGCAGTGCGTCTCATGCACACAATAAAGGAGGTAGACAGCCAGAGCCCGAGTGCATGCACCACTCCTCGCTTCACCCGCCGCACTCCCCCTGCATTCCATCTGGCATCCCTCGCCGAAAAACAGAACAACTGTCAGGTTAGAACAATCATCAACACTACCTTCTTTTTTAAATATAAATCTCGAAGGTGCATAGCCTAGTCACAGGGTTTTGACACCAGTAATAGCGGTATCTAGCATTAGAACATTGTTTCAGTAACGCAATTTAAGTAGTGTCCTAGATTTTCCTTTCCGACATTCGGCTTTAACGAGGAGACTAGTTTTCGATCGAGCTTGCCATTATTTTGAAAAATTCTAGAATTTTTAGTTGCTTTTTAGCTGAGTGCAGTATAGTATGCCAATCGAGACAGTATTGAAAATTCGGAAAATGAAATTCTTGCTATATATCAACATTTATCCCGCATATTTAAACCACAGGCAATTACCGGCGTAGCGATTTTTCGTAATAGCGATTAGCGAATTGGCTGTTACAATTAGTGGTTGTCAAACCCTGATTGGTATAAATATAAATCTCTATTCGGAGTCGAAATTTTCACCCGAGGAGTTCGACGCCCTTATTACCTAGAGAGGCCCTGGGCCTTGGGGTATCAATATATTTTGCAACATACATTTTGGCCGGGTTCCTAAAGATGAACGCGGTTTCTGAGTTTTAATCTTATTTTTCTTTTCATCTCTATTGATTTGCTCGGATTCATTTTGTTTTAAATTGTGTTTGTTTCCTTCAGATGCTTGAAGTAGTCTGCCAGGAGAAATCTGCAGTTGTGAGGAGGAAATCGTGGGATGAGGCAATCGAGTTCCAGGCTCCGAGATCTCTGGAGATGGATAAAGGGAACCAGAAGACTCTCTGGATACCCCAAATCCTCGTCACCGAGCACCTATAAAAGCGAAGGTTGATCCCAAAAATTATATCGTCGTTTTTAAATCAGCTGTTTAAATTTAACAGCACTATGCCACTAAATTTTTATATTAAATAAAAGATCGGACACTAAAAGGATATTTTGATTCAACTGATTACACAAGCAATGCTTGTGTTATAGTATGAGCTATCTTGTTTTCCAGCCTAAGTCGCAAATATTGTTGCGACACAAATCTTGTTGCGATAAAATGTGTTTCTTAACGAAAGTAACGGAATATTTGTGCTCGGGGTGGGTTTTTTTCTTCAAACAAATTTTGACTTTTTAAATAGCCATTTTTGACGGGATGTTCGTATATCAGTGTTGTTGCCTTGAGCTTAAATTTGGAAAGATATTTCACCTGTGATCATTTTTCGTAAAGTTATTGGGGTTTAAAATTGTCATTTTGGCCAATTTGGTACAATCAGCACGCGATATATTTCGCGCTATTAACGCGTAAGCGGAGATTTAATCTGCCATAGAAATCGTTCCAAATTGATTGAAGGAAGCGTATTTGCCATTATTGATTTGTTACTAGGAGCGATAACCGTCCGTACCATTTTTTAAATCGGGTGTGATATAATTTTTTTCCGCGCAAAATCAGGTACCACAATTAATCATCGGATCGGATTGAGTGATATATCATATTAAAGCTTTTTCAGTCATTATTCAAGCGACATAAAAAAATTTCTTAAAAATTGTTCCCAGTATCGAGAAAACAGCTTTAAAATTTTTGGTTTTAGTGTAAGCTCGAGCGAACAATAGCTTGTTCCAACAATTTTTCAGCATGTTGGAACTTCTCAAAATGTGTGCTTATGTTGGTTGTAGTACAACCCCGTCTTTTTGTAATATATTTATTAGCCTTAACTGTTTTAGGCTCCAAAAGTTTTGGCTAATTTATATCGACTCAGTCGCCTCAAGTTGCTTTAATTGAACTTTTAAACGGCACATTTTTTTCTGGCTTAACAGCCATCTAGCCAGGGTTTGTCGGCTTGTTTATCTATTCATCAATTTTGTTTCAATGCTTATTTACTGCTAGCAATTGTCTTACTCGCCCTGTTTTCCTGTAAGTTAAAATAAATGTCGTCCATAAAAAAATGTTTGTCTTCTATAAGAAAATGTCGTCCAGAATTTTTTTCTTCTGAGTAGCTGAGTAACTTTTGTCTAATTTTGTATGTGTGATGATGGATCAGCAACCTACAAGAAAACCTAAACGTTGCGGTATAAAAGTGGTTTTATTGTCCGTTTCGATTTTTTCTACTTGCAAAAATAAACATTTCGATACTAGTCGTCAAGTGAGACGTTTTCATTTTCATTTTAGGATTTCGAAAAGAAAATTTTTTAAAAAAAGTTCCCTTTAAACAAATGAAAGTTGCTAGAAATGCTACCATGTGCTACCACAATTTGAAATTCAGAATATCTTTAATACAACTTTTTGATGTCGCTGTGTCTCGCAAAGCACCACTTTGAGCGACCAATTTAAAATATTTAAGTATTAGTAATTGATCCAAAATATTGGTGTTTGTATAATCCGTTTGTTTTTATCAAAGAGATTTAAAACACTTGCGTCTGGCCGTGACGTTTTTGCACTGAGCGAATACTTCAAAAAAATTCTACAAGAAGTTTTTCATTTATACTTGGAATCTTCTCAATAAAATCTGGAGAGTTAACTCCTTACGCAAGTGTAGCGCAGTGTAATACTTCAAAGCAACTTTCTTTGCGTAAGTTCTTAAGCGAGCGTGGCGCAGATGCGAGGTCGTGAGACTCGAGGTCGGCGGTTCGATTCCGGAACATAGCTAAAACTTTTGTTTTTGCTTTTTGAGCTAGTTTTTGCCGTTTTCCCGCCTGTTTTTGCGAATTGCAGCTTCGCCCGTATGTAGCAAAAATGTAATTTTGAATGAAAACTAGTGTTTTTACTTTATTTTAATCTGCCATCATTTCGTTTTCGTTATTCATTTTCTGATTTGGCGGAGATGTGTTTTCTGTAAACTACTTCCTAAATTTGTAATTTCGTCTTAATAAGAGTAATGAACGTAGTGAGTTCTCTTATATAGATCTTCCTGATTTTTTTTGTTTTTTTTTCAGGAAAAATTCTTAAAATTTGTTTACGCTCAATTTTGATTTTTCGCGGTTTGACTCGTGATTTTTTAAATTCAGTGCATTTCTATTGTTGAAAGTAAGGCAATCTGCACTATTGAACAGCAAAATTGTAAAGGTCACAAAAAACGTGATCGACTTCTAATTTCAAAATGGAAATTAATTATCAGATTTACCAGCAAAATAAAAGTTAAACTTCCTGATCCAGTTTTCTCAAATTTGGTAATTTCAACAGAAAAGTGTTCATTATAAATTGTTCTACAATTAATTCAAAGAGCTTTAAGGCCATCTATTTTTTTCTTCGAAATTCAAAAGTTGAAAAAACAAGTCGTTTTTTTCGGTTTCCATGCGTTATTACTCTTTTCCAAATTTCAGTTGGCTGTTTTTCATCCTCGTGCCTACGTTTGTCTTCAAAAATTGCCTTTGCAGTAGTATTTTGCAGTCTTGGGAATATACGGCGAAGTCTTATTATCTTTTTCCTTTCAGTACGCGCTCAGTGATGTCCATTTTAAAAAGAAGTAAATTTCTCATCTAATTAAAAGCAGGGTTGCAATGTTTAAAACAGAGCTTGTTTAAAACATGTTTTAAACACGTTTAAAACAATGTTTAAAACAACACGAATTTCAGCGTTTAAAACAATGACTCATGAATGGTCAATATTTGAACGCTTTCTGAGCGCGTCATACAATTGAGAATCATTGGAAAATCAATTAGAATCCGAAATGTCATAAAAAATGAATTCCAAGAATACACAGACAAAAAAAGGGTAAATTTTTTGAACTATCAAATAGCAATGGGAAAGATTTCAAAGGAAATTGGAGAAATCGCCTTGTCCCCCAGTTCAGCTGGTCTCTAAAGAATGTTTTCGACAATGGGCTATATCCAAGACGACCTTCGAAACCGTTCATGTTCATCAAGGTATTTTTTGATGTTGCCATAGTATTTTTCGGCCAGTGTTGGTTTTATTAGTATCGAGATCGGGTTGTGTTTGCTTAACATTTCATTGTAGTCTTTTGCTGGCCGTTTTTGAGTTTCACAATGAAGGCGTTCAATTGGGGTCATTTTAGTGCAGCCAGTTAGAATTTGCTGTTTTTTGTCGACTTTGACGGTCTTTCCAACTAGAATCACTTACTGAAGGTGTCTAGACAGGCGCTGCCTAACTCAGAAGACTACGCCCAAAGGCCTCATATGTAATACTCATATGCTGCACCCCAAGCTTCTGCTTGAGAGCTGTTTCAGTAATTTATTTCCAGATGGTGCAGTAACATACCGTGATCCACTGTGTCGAAAGATGCAGTAAGATCTAAAGCAACTAAGAGTGTACTGTGTGGATGACGAGGTTGATTTAGTCCGCTTCATATGACAGTAGTAATGCAGTGCAAGGCAGTGTTTGTTGACCATTTTTTTCGAAATCCGTGCTGGTTATCTGACAGTGTGATATGATTGAAATCATCTAGTAGGAATCTTTTAATCAATTTCGCTACTGGGGTTAAGAGGACTATGGGTCGGTAGCCTTTTGCTTCGTCTTTGCTTTTACCCGGTTTCAATAAAGGAAAGAGTATGCTGACTTTTCAGTTTTGGGGAAGGATTGAGGAGTTGAGAGTGAGTGATATTAGTTTTGTAAGGAATTTGATACCTTTATTACCGAGATAGTGAAGATGATTGCCGGCGATGTTATCGGGTTGCATTTTTTCCTCAGTTGATTTTTGGTTGTGACAATCTGTGGGACAATTATAGTGGACTTGACGTATTTCTTTCAGTCTGCGGAGCGTGCTGCATTTCTTTTTTTTAGAAATGGGTGGGTGATGGCTGTGTTGCTGAAGAGATTGGCACGTTTTTCGAATCTTAATTCTATTAGTTGTTGAAGTTTATGGTTTGTTCAGTGTGCTGTCAGCTAATTTGCCCGCTAAATAGTTGACAGTTTTCCATAGATGGTGACTAACTCCTCTGTGGTTGAGGGTATTGACAAATTCAATCCATTTATCGCAATTGTGTCTATTCGCAATGGCGTTGATTTCTTTTTCAACTGGGGATTATTAGGGTCACCAGGACTAGTTGATTGAAGTTCGTCTCTAGTCTTGAAAAGCTCTACAGCTTGCTTTGGAAAGTGTGGTCTGAGTTCTTTGATGCGGCCTTGTAGAATGTGCCGTTTTAGGTGATCCGCATTTGCTAAAAGCTTATTCAGTAGATTTGCGGAATCCTTTCCAGTCTGCTTTCCTAGAGTTATTTAAAGTTATTTTTTTGATGGTTCATCAAAGTCGACATCACGAGTTAGTGCGAGCTCGATTGCCTGATGATCAGAGTCAAGGCCAGTTTCTGTGGTCCAGCCAATGCTTTTTGCCAGGTTGTCACTTCAAGACTTTTGTCGGGTGAACTTTCACAATTGGAGATTACTCTAGTAGGAACTTCTCATTTAAGACAACGTGGTCTGAGTCATACATTTCTTTGGCAATTGTAGTTCCTCTAGTATCATCCTCGAAGTTCTGAGTACCAGAGAGGGTTATGAGCATTAAAGTCACCTTATGAGCATCAAAGGGTTATGAGCATTAGAGTATTAGAGAAACCTCAAAATTGAGTAATTGATTTATGGATGCGGTGTAGCCTGAGTCGCAGCTTGAGTGTGGTGGGATGTAAACGTTATTCAAGTTCATGTGACTTTCTCCCGATAGGATTTTAATTCCGCAGTTTTCTTTGTGTGGGTCTTGATGATTCATTGGTATTTTGAGTTCTTGATCCTTATTGTTGTTTTTGATGAGAAAAACCAATCCGCCACTTTTGCCTTTTTCCTGGTTACGATTCTTAGTTATCATGAATAGCCTGGAGGTGATTTACAGGTGACTTCATCATAAAATTTGGTTTCTTGAATGGCTGCAACAGGTATTTTGTTGGTTTCCAAGAAGTAAACGATGCTGAAATGAACTAAGTTTTGGGCGCAGGCCATTTGCATTTAGTTACAAGACCTTGAAATCTTTGTAGTTTGTTTTTTTTCATTGCTTGGTTTGGGGGGGGGGCTTGGTTTTTTAGGGTTTTGGTTTGCTTGGTTTGTGGTATGGTAGTGATTTTGATGTTTTGAGTAAGAGCTGTTCTGACAGGAGTAATTGCGAGATCATTCCGCAGTGTTATGTAACGAGGTGCAAAAGAGGTGTACCCCTCCGCCGAGGTGGCAACAGACGCTTTTGTGAGCTCTCGTTTTTTTTTAACTACAGATAGGGCAGATGTACAGCGGTCCCGGATTCGTTTCTGTGCCGGCTCTTAGAAGAAGGATTTTATTGATTGATCCAGCTGAATGTTAGAACGTAGTCGCTGATTTTCTTTGTTCCTAGAATAAAAACACGAATGGGGTTTAAATTTTTGGTGCTCACTTTAGAACACTTTCTTGAGGCTCACTCTGAAACATTTTAAAATAAAAATTGAATGTCAATTTCAATTTTTGAGCCTCACTCTGAAACCCTCTTAAAAAAATTCACATATTTCAAATAGATTCTGAACTCTTTCTTTGCCTCGCTAAACGCTCGCTTGCTTTCATAAGATTGTGAAGATTTAAATTTTTTCATCAATTCAAAAATTGGGATCAATTTTTCTTATAATGAACCATTATGTTGTGTAATTTTTTAGCTCAACGTTTTTGAATAACTTTTCTAAATACACATTTTTTTTGTAATAATAGATAGTAGGTGCTCATAGAGTTTTTTTCTTAAACACCGGTGAAAAAATCTCAAATGGCGTCTGCTTGCAAATTCGACTTCGTGCTCTCCGATATCAGATACAAGGTTCATATAGTCTTACTTGCAGTAAAGATTTTCTGTTAAATCATTTTAATGTGGCCAACAAATTTTTTGATGTCACTACTTTTTTCTGATATGTTTGATTATCGATCTGTTTCGAGCTAGGTTGTAGTTTTGCTCTTCGATTCGAAAGCTTAGTCATTTTTTGGAAAATTGAACTTTTCATAGTCAATATTTGAGAACTTTTTTCAATTTTTGTTTACAAGTGTATCTGATATCCCCCAAAAAACCCAAGAAATCTCGGGCTGAGATCATCTTTGAAACAAAAAAACTCATCTTAGCCCAAAATTGACCAAGCTAGGCCCATTGGATCGTTTTCAAGATATTTGATTCAGTTGGTTGAGTTTTGGTTGGATTTGTTTTTGTGTACAAAGAGTAGTATGCCTTTGTTTGAGTGCATATACAAGACAGTTCTGTATAAAACAGGCAAAAAAATTAGTCCGGTTTAAGGTTTAAGATACTAAACAGACCGGTTGAAGGTCGCTTTGTGGCGATAACCGGCTCTAATTTTTGTATAAAATCCTGCCCTCTGATGGCAAGCTCGCGAAACGTTTGCGGCGACTGTGGCGATCACTATTTTGATGTTTATTTTTTATTATTAAAGGACAATTCTGGGCCTATCGGCTTCAAAAACAATTGTTACTTGCGACTATTTTTTCGGACGGTTTTGTATCGGACTGTTTTTTTTAGTTTATTTTCATTCTTTTCGGACTGTTTTGTATTGGTCTGTTGTTATGGTACATTTTTGTACAGACATGCTTTGTTTGAGGGAATGGATTTTCATTTTTCAGCATGTAAGTTATCCTTTTTTAAGTTGTGGATTCTCTTTTTTTATTGAAGCAAGCCAGATTTGTCAAACTCCAGCATAGCTTTTATTTTGATTTAAAAATCTAAAACTGAATCATTTTGTTGAATCAACCGCTTAATTCTGCTAGCCCTCTACTTTTTAGACAGTACAGAAATCAAATTCATTGATAACTGAGTTATGAACTTGTCCTAATTTTCAAACTTAAAGGGATTTCTACTATCAAAAAACTGCATAGGAAAAATTCTAGTAGCCTACGTTTTATCGATCTCGTTACGTTAAGACCACAAACAACAACAAAACGTGTTTTTTTTTCAGATTGTCTCATTTGTCCATTGTGTGATGAGCGCAGTCGAACGAAATCCTAGAAGTTAGTTTTTTAATAGTCATTTTAACTGAGAGCATAATTGACATCAAACACAAATTTATTCAAGGAGTGATTTTGCGTGGAAAAAGAATACACTAAATCACACCCGAAGACAATGTTCTTCCCCACTTTTAAAGGTCGGAACACATATTAAAATTGATGTCTAAAAATTGCCTAAAAAAGTTTGATTATTTTGTCTTAACCAAATTTCCTTTTTTAAAACTGTTTAATGAGAGTTTCTTCTGATTGAAAATTATTTTTTTTTGCTATTCTTCTTTTCGTGAACTATTGTTGAGATCACAAACAACAAAACAAAATCAGCTTGAATTTGTTTTATTTTCTGAAAAAAGACGAACCATGAAAACAAACAATGAAAAAGTATGAAGAGCAAAATTTGTCAGGTCATATTTTCTCGGCACTGGAAAAACTTTCGAAAGTAACAAGTTCCTTAAAACAAAAACACCTGAATCTGAAATTTCTTCCCTCTTTTGGTTTCGAGAACAATTATTTGATATTTTTCTGTTGTGTGGTTTCTTCTATCTCAAATTCTGGTTTGATTTTGTTGCTTATGATTTAACTTGTTTTTGCGATCTGATTATCAGCAGAGCAAGTCTTTATGATTTATTCCGATAACTTCGTTAGAAGTTTGGTTTGACTTATTTTACTTTATTGAAAAATCGACCTTTTGTTCCGGCTTTCGTAGAAAACGGAATATTTATCCTTGGGGTGATTTTTTTATTTAGTCAATTTCGCCAATCAAAATAATATTTTTTGACAAATAGACTTTAAACCCAATTGAATATATTGACTCTTTGTAATCAAATATAAAAAGATATTTTTACCTCAAAATTGACCGTTTGAAAATTGACAATTTGACCATAGTCTGGAATAATTTTTGCGCGCTTTGAAGATTTTCTTCATAATGCTGAAAGCGTAAAGCGCATTATTTATGCGTGGTGAGTTGTCCCGCCTAACAAATTTGTTCCTCATTGAATTGAGGCTAGATAATTGGTCGCATTAACTTAGTACGACTCAAATTTTTACACTTGATCTATGATATTGTCCAAAATTTAGTTTTTCAAAAAAAAAATCCCAAAAACTATTCGATATGTATTAAGGTAAAGTTGGAATATTTAGAACAATCGGAATATATACGAGCAGTCTTGTTTTACCTTAAGATTTTTTTTCTTGCAGTCGGCTCAAGTACATGCATAAGTGATTAAAAATTGTTCGGCAATCGTAGTTCTACATATTTTCCAACTTCATGATGGTGGCAGTTGAGATTGATTTTTGATTTTGAGCTTTGGACTATAATATCTTGTAGATAGTATAAAAAATGGCCTGATAATAATTCGAAGAAAAGTACCCGAGCACAAATATTCCGTCACTTCCTTCAAACTTCAATAGGTCACTAGATGTGGGACCGGAAACTATGTAACTGCAGCATTTTCTAATTTGTTTTCTCACTGTTGGAAATCTTTAAACTGAATGAGTTAAGTCCAAGTCCCTCCAAAATTACCCTTGCTATAGTTGTTTATTTATAGCGACGTAAATCAAGTATAATTTCTTTTTATTTTTGATTTTTTTTCGCCGCAAATGTTTCTCAAATGTTTTCTAGAATTTGTTCCTCCGCTAATTGTGTTAGCGCTCGCGCTAAGTATTCTATAAGTATTCTTTCTTCAAGTTTCTTTAATACAACTCGAGCTCACCTGGAGAGAGCTTTTAAAAGTTTGGCACATTTCAAACTTATTTTAATCCCTCTCAATTTCTCTTTTAATTTTTTCTTAGATTTTGAGGATTTGCAGTGATGGGAGCAAATTGTTCCGGATTTTTTTTAGCTTTATGTAGAACCGCATGTATGTTGGCAAGCAAAAAGAAAGTTATGCTCTATTAAATTAGTTTTTTATTCCAACTCAGTAGGCCTAGGCAGGGGCGGATTTAGGGGGGGGGGCGAACGCCTTCCTTTCAGTGATTCGACCCCCTGTCGACCCAAAGGGTCCCCCATTTGATACTTTATAAAAAATCCATTTTTGGCCGACTGACCCTAAAATTTTTCTAAAGGCGCCTTATGCGCTAATATATACTAACTTTGAGGGGGAGCGCGCGCCAAAAAAAACGCGATTTTTTATCTAAATTTTCCAAAAGTGCCCAAAAACGACCTTTTTGACCTGTTTTTTTTTTTCAAAAATTAGCCTGAGGCGTAGAACATTTGGCCAAAACAGCGTCTTTTTAGTGCTTTAGGAGAGCACGGAAAATCAATTTGGTCGACCTACAAAAAAATCCTAGATCCGCCCCTGGGCCTAGACGTGGAACGATGCTGTTTCTGCTGATTTTTCTCTTATAAAATTTGGTTTGCAATAGAAGCATAGAAACATTTTAAAACATGGAAGTAAAAATATTGTGCGTTTTTTCAAATTATCTCATCTTAATTGACGCACGGTGATTTTGCCGCAACCAAAATAAAAACGGAGAAAAACTATTGTTTCTTAAAACAATAAAAAACTTCAAAAAATTTTGTTTCAGTTTTCATTTTAATTTATCCGTTTTAGTTATTTGGCTGAAAATCCTCGCAAACTATAGTAAAAAAAAACTAGTACAAAAATGATGAATATGATGAAAATTGTATATGATAGTTTCTTACTTCTTGGGTTGTTTTTTTTATATCAAATGAGTTTCGATTATTTAAAAATTCAATTTTTGTTTTTACTAATTTTAGCATGTCTTTGTGTCGATCTTTATTTAAAGTACTGAAGGTACTTAAATAGATGTGACGCCCTTTTTACGTTTTTCTGAAAAAGTTCTTTACACTGAATTGATCAATTGCGATCCGGAATTAGCTGGCTTTTAAGTTCAATTCAAATGCATTTTCCAAAAAGAGGGAAAGTTGCGCTCTCGAATTGGGAAAGCGGAATTATCGCGAAAAAAACGTGAATGAGATTTCTAGTTTCGAAAGTGGATTTAATTTTTAGATTTCCCAGTGGAATTGAAGTTTTAATATTAATCCAGTATTCTCAAATTGGGTGTAAATGCCAAAAAAAACATTGCCAACAAAAAATTGGAAAAATGTCATGAAAAGCAAAAATACCGGAAAAATATCTGACCAATTTTTTTTGGAAAAATTCAACCTTCGAATTTCAAATAAAGAAGATTGAGCCGCTAAAGCGCTCTGGATATCAAGATAAACTGATGATTGACACCTTTTTGATACAATTAACTTTATTGTATCAAAAAGGTGTCAATCATCAGTTTATCTTGATATCCAGAGCGCTTTAGCGGCTCAATCTTCTTTATTTGAAATTCGAAGGTTGAATTTTTCCAAAAAAAATTGGTCAGCTATTTTTCCGGTATTTTTGCTTTTCTTGACATTTTTCCAATTTTTTGTTGGCAATGTTTTTTTTGGCATTTACAGTGTTCTGGATGTTCTGTGCCATTTTCAAAGCGAGTTTTTTTTAATAGATCTTTTGCTGTTATAATTATTATAAAATATTCTTTGTTTCAGTGGAAATGTGATTAATGTTAATCAGGCAGTTCAAATGTAATATTTCATTGTTATTAGCTGAATTGCATCTTTTTATTGTTCTGTCTTTCAAAGAAACTGATGACATAGTTGGGTTAGTTGAGTTTTCTGTGCAGCCGAATCTCAGGCGAAGGATCTAAAAAATTTCATCATACAATTTTTATAGATCTAAAAATGGCTGAAAAAAGTTTCGGAAATTTAAATCCAAATTAATTTCCTCTTTTGGAAGTACATATTTTCTCCCCCCTAAATCGACGATTTGGGGGTTGCGGACGGGGGGGGGGGTGGATCACTTGTACGGTTGATACCCTCTTTGTTTCTCAAAAAATTTAAAAATTGTAGCTCAATATCTAACACAAAAAATAAACTGAAAAGCTTAATTGGTTAGTACATAAGATGTTTAAAATCAATTTCAAATTTTTTTCCATTTAGCTACTAAGTAACGTTTGTTGTTTTAGCTGATATGCAGAGTTTACAATTCTAAATGGGAACTAATTGCTAGTTTTTTGCAGAAATTCAGTCCAAGACGCTTCTTCCGTTTTAGTGGTTATTCACTTTCAACCTTTTCATTTGAAATGTAGACTTTATCATTTTGGCTGAAACTCAATTTGATTAGTTGAAACCAGCTAGCTAGTTAAAAACAGCTTCTACCAATTTTGCTAATATTTCAGCTTCGTTGTGGTAGAAACTACCTCTCAGCTAAAATTGTAGAAAGCACAGTTTAGCTGAGATGGTAAATTCCACCTGCAAAGGAAATGAAGTAAATTGTATTTCAGATAAAATGGTAGAAATAGTATTTGAGCCTGAAATTCAGTTTCTTCCATTTTAGCTCAGATGCAATTTCTGCCTTATTGTTGGTTGGCTATTCTACCATTCTTACTACCGAGAATTGTTTTCCTTTTTCAGGAACACACAGGGTCGCACGGTGCAGGCGGGGCGGGCGGGCGTGGTTTAGCCGAGAATTTTCTCTCTATATCTTGCACTTTTTCAGCCGGATGCTTCTTCTTCCGTCTTCTCCATTAAGCTCCTCTTAGTAAACAGAATCAAATTCGCCAATCGTCAGTGCCAATCCATGAGTAAATTTATTTCACATGGACTGAATCGGTAATGTGTTTTCTCCATTTTGTGTCACAATAACCTGTCTAATAATTTACTTCCATTTCAAAGTGCTTTTTAACATAACCACCAACTAGATGAAAATCCATTAACTTCAACTGGTTTTAAGATCTTTTCAATTAATTGTGTCAAACTCAGAGTTTGATTTCGCGAAGAAGAAGTAGTTAAAAGCTTAAAACTAATTAAAAATTTCTGATTCAAACTGAAACTCTTATAAAATTAAGTCTTCTGTTTCCGACTTTTTGATGTTGACAATCGATTTAAATTTATTCATTTGAAAAATCATACAGAAAATACTGAACAATATTTAAAAAAATCAAATATGGAAATTATAAATGGGTAGTTTTATTGTTTCAGGTGCAGGTCGCTATCAACATGACTTTGCTCAGCTTTCTACTCCACTTGTCGAGGATATTTCGTCTCCACGTCTTTTTCATCACTACAACTACAACTTGTTTTGTGAACTACTCCATCTAATTAACCACTTTGTGTCTATTTTATCTGACTATTTTTGTCTTGTAGCTGAATTATCGTATTTTAAGAATTTGTTAGAATTTGTTTTAGTTGTCTTAGGTTATAATCTGCAAAAAGTTGTAACCAAGATTTTCCAATGCTTTCCTGTTTGGATTTTTTTGAGTTGTTACTTATTACGTGTAAACTAAGAAACGTTTTCATTCAGACTTAATTTGTGGAAAGTGAAATAGTTTTCCAGTTTTTTTGACAACAATTTAGGTTTTGACATAGAATAAGAAATCTGATTTTACCTCTTTATATTAGCTGGTGGTTGCATTTTTATATCATGTTATTTTATTAAATCCTTCTCTTATCTAAGAAAACACAATAAGATAAAAATTATTTTTCGGTGAAAAATTACCGCGGTTAAAACATTCTGTGCTATTTGCACAGCAACGAGTACTCTCGTTGTTCCGACTTTCGAAGGAAGTACCAAAATAAACGTGCTCTGCACTGATTTTTCTTCCGACTAATTTCGTCCTTTTTGAGTAACGCGCGGTTTTTGTTACAAAGTTTTCATTCACCATATTCACAAAATCAAGTTCATTGTAGCTTTCCGTTAATAAGAAACTCAAAAAATTTCAAATATTAGATTTTAGATTTCATGTTGAGCATGATAAATTTTCTTCTGATAATCGCCTAAATATATTGATGATAATTGAAAACAATGGCCCTGTGTCTTTATTGCTATGAGTACCGCCTATACGTCTTTAGTAATCAACAAGCTAAGTGATTACCCTCGGATATATGGATAAAACTCGTATAAAAGCGCTTCATTTTTCTTACAGTCAAGAGCCATTGCGTGGTAAAGATTTGTGCTAAACTATCAAAACTATTATGATGCGAGCCTGTATTTTTTCCATAAAAAATATTAAATTTACTTATTGATCAAAAACTCATCAAATGTGAAATTTCCATGCTCAAATTTTAATAACCCTTCTTGCTTCTATCCGATAACTTGAATTGAATTACTAAATATAAGCGGTTTATAAGTTTGGGTTATTACAACATGAGCCCCCAATTGGTTGTATTCACCGTATTAACCGGTTGATGTTCGTTGATTTTAAGTAATTTTTCTATCGATAATTTTTTTTCAAGGGAGCAATCAATAACTCCCGAGGAAATCCGTAGTTAATTTTCAGTCAGTTATTATTTAATTGATATCCATAAAAAGAGGTGCGATATTAATATGGTTCTTACTGGGATTCATGGTATATTGGCATCCAAAACCACAAAACGTAGTTCAACATCACTTTTTATTTGCTAGAAATCTCAAATCTTCTTTTAGCTTTGCCCATAATAGTAGCCATTTTGAATTTATCATTGTCCTTTTGAGTTAAATCAAATGACGAAGGTGTTTTTTGCTTATCCAGAAAGAAACCGGTGCTTGAGTCATACTTATTACCCGAAACAACTTAAGAAGCGTGCTACAATTTTCATAATTTATGAAACACCAATGCTAAAAAAAGATATCACACCTCTTTAAGTAAATTAATCTTGAATGAATTATCCAACAAGCTCTTGCGCAGTTATTTTCTGAATTATTAATTTGATTATAAAAAATAACTACCGAAATATTTCACCGCAATAGTTCAGCCTTTAGCCTTTAAGGCAAACTCCAGTTGTATCAGAAAACCTCATCCTAGTTCGCTTACAACCAAAACAAATCACTCATGAATTTTTGGACTCCCCATTAACATTGTGTAGTATTAAACTATTTAGGTGTGCTATTTTCTAATGAGTGTATTTACGTTCAGTATTGTGTAAATCAATGTTGACTTAATTCAGTATTTGAAAATATGTTTCTTTAAAACCTAGAAGATAGAAGTTAAATAGGGGCAGGGTTCTCATGTCGTAGGGACCGAATGCTGGAAACATTTCAACTAATCAAAATCGCTACGCGTTCCTATTGGCTAAATGCTTTTCTCACACAATCGAAGTCAATGTTAACAGAAAATGTTAATATAATAAATACAAGACTGCTCGTATCAGGGCGAAGCCCTGAATGTTCCGACTGCCTTTTAAGGTTTATGGAGCAGCAGTAAAAAAATTAAATGAAATAAAATAAAATGAAATTTTTTTTTCTAAAATTTAAAACTTTTTTATGAAAATCATCACCCCACACGCCATATAAAGTACAAAAAGATAGATGTCGTTCCTTGTAACAAATCAATTATGGCAAATAAGCTTCGTACAACCAATTTGGAACGATTTATAAGACGGATTAAATCTCCGCTTACGCGTTAATAGCGCGAATTATATCGCGCGTTAATTGTCCCAAATTTGTCAAAATGGCCCAAATGGCAATCTTTAAATCCTCATAATTTTACGAAAAATGATCACAGGTGAAATATCTTTTCAAATTTAAGCTCAGGACAACAATACCTTTAGAAAAATATTTTAAAAATTCTGTCAAAAATGGCTAGTTGAAAAGTCGAAATTTGTCTGAAGAAAAAAAAACCCACCCCGAGCACAAATATTCCGTTACTTTTGTATCGAAAGTCGGAACAATAACAGATGCAGATAGAATAAGTGCAGATGAAATAAAATTACTGTTTTGTTTTCCCATTTTTCGTAAATCGGTATTCTTAAAATATTAAGATTGTTCCAATCCGTCTTCGATGCGGCATTATTTTCATTAATCTGCTTATTATCTCATCGGGCAAAATTAACACAAATGGCCTGGATTTATTTGCTTACTTTGAGATTTTAGCGATTTCTGTGATTTTTTTGAATACTCAATTGTGAGTGGCTGAAATTAAGCCAAAATATATTTCAAGCATTCGGTCGGGTCCCTCCAGCATAAGGGACGCCATCGTTAAATAGTTGAAAAAAAAATGCAAGATATATATTCTGCGATTCGAAACCTGCAATCAGGACTAAAAAATATTGTTATCAATATATACTTCGATATTTTTGTATTGATATTGTATTTTTGTTGGGACCTCTCTCTCTTGCAAAAAGTAAGCGGATTCCGCGACAAGGGCACTCTTTGTTCTTCGTCTGTTCTTTTTTGGTCGATCCGACAAAATTCTTACATGTTTAAAGACTTGTCTTTGGATTCCAGAGACCTGCAAACACCAAATTGTAAGCCTAATTGTTATTGTACTTGCACGCCAACTCGATTTCAATGTAAGCGATAATCTATTTCCAAGATTCACAATAACTTAAAGATTTTTGAAACCTTAGTTCTAGTCGGATGCATGAAAAATTTGGGTTAGCGAAGTTTGTCGGAGAGGATACCAAAACGATTGAACTATATAATGTTGATACATAAAAAATATCGACTATTTTTCAAATATTTTCTCAGTTTTGTTTTGGTTTTTTCTTGAAGTTAAAAGGATGTCAGGCTTAACTAATACAGCCCTATTTGATACCTAGTTGACATTTTACTGGCCCACTCGATACCTAGTCAATATTTTTATTGCCCTGCATACATCGCCCATTTTCGTTTTAGCAGTATATGGCCATCACAAATACTTCTTTTCTGATATACAACCTAAAATGCTTTATTTCGGTAATATGGCTGGACTCCCGTAGTTTGAGTGAACTTTGAGCCTAGTTACTGTGCATTTCAAAATTTCGGCGTTTGATGGAGAAATTATAGTCACGAGGTTTAAAATTCGTAATTTTATGTATTCCAGCAAGGACATGAACAAAAAAGTTTTTTCAAGTTTCTGCCGTTTTCAGTACAAAATTAATTTTTTAAGGGTTGAAATTTTGGCACATGAGACTGCTGAATACGCTAAATTTGGATAAAAAAACCGTAAAAAGTTGTTTTCAAGGCGTCGTTTAGCCATTTGTTTGAAAGGCATCAGGCAAATAGTCGCTCATTGTGCCGCAAACTACGGAAGTAGTTTGAAATTGGCGTTTCAAAGTTTGGTCTTAATCTAGGTCTTCATAAAGCTTTTTTGAAATCTAAAAACAATACAAAAAACTCCTTAATTACTAAATGAAAGTTTACTCAAAAATAGCCTTTTTCCAAATAAAATGCCGAATTTTTTGTCAGCTTCTGTCTAAGAGCCAATCACTTTTGTTACATTTTTTATGTAAAGAAAAAATCATATAAGGGCCTAACTTACATCTTTAGTTTTCCAATGAATACTTGTAAGTCAAAAACTTCTTACTGCTTCCGCTGTTTACGGTTTTTTTGGCACTAAGAACACCTCTCTGACGCTCTCTAACTAAACGACCAAGCTACGTCGTGAAAACGAACTGTTTCTTTTATCATATGTCAATGTTTGAGCCTTGAATCTCTAGTGGCTCAAAAAAACGGCGGAACCTAAAAAGTGCGCTTGCATTCCATCAAATTTTTGTTCATTTCCTACTCGATCGGCAAAAAACTGAAATGATCCATGTTATTCTGTTTGAAATTGTTTCTGTGAAAATTTAATATAATTTTTTTAAAAAAACAGTAACACATTTAAAACTGAAAATGAGTTTTTTAGGAAGACATCGATTTTGTTTCGTCCTGTTGTAGTTTTGCGTCTGTACCGATCAAGAATTGGAGAATAAATTACCAATAGATTGTGTTTGCAAAATCACAATCAAAAAGATGTTTTGTGCTTCCAGTTAAAATTAGATGATGCAGTTTTTGTTTTTTTTTTGAAGCTGATACCTGAGTTCTTGTCTCCAACTACGAATCAGTGGAAGTCCCCTATCAGCTTTTCTTCATCTTACATTATCTTGTGATCCGGATCTTTGACACGAATAGGAGAAACAAAAAATACTCATGCAAGTCTCATGAACAGGAGAAACAATAACAAAAAATTAGGCTTGCGAACAGAAATTGTTGGTCGCTTCTTTTCAGGCGTCTGTCTAGCTCATTTTTAGTAGCACGGCCTGAAAAGTGTTTCTATAAAGATACAGATTATCCAAAAAAAATTGGTCGGTTGTGATTTCCAAAACCGATATAGTTTATGTCATAGAATATCACCTGCCTCTGCTGTTTATTCGTCAGACGCTATTCAAATTTAATAAGCTTGCATCACATATTTGACAACTCAAATCAAATAAAAATCAGCCCTTGAAAGAAACTCCTTATCGTTATTTTAAGGTTGGTTTGGTCAAATATGGTGTGGTTAGGCTTTAGATTGATATATTTGTTCAGTCACCGAGTTCACGCCATCAAACACAACTCCGAAGACTTTGACAGATTATAGGATTGAGTTTTGTGAAGTTCAAGAACCGAAGGTAAATAAAAAGTTGTCTAATTTATGAAACTACTGTTTTGTTAGAAACAATATACAGTTTTATTAGATTTAATAGACTTTGCAGTTTGAGCTTTTCAATGATTTCAACCTGTGTAAATACTTTCTCCAATTTTCACTTTGCTATTTTGTTCCTAATTTCTTTTTCTGTGATTTAGTTCACACAATTTGAACCTTTGTTGTTTTGTTCCAAAGTGAGTATTTTTAAAATTGAAAAAAAAATTCCGGAAGTGATCAGTAGTATGGCTGCGTCAGAAAAAATTATACCGAGCCAAATCTCACATGATAGAAAAAATAGCATGCCAAAAGATCCCATGTACCAAAACTGCAAATATCATACGATCTCATGCCAACTAAAAAGATCTCACGAACTATGAAGATAAAGTGCATGATGAAAAAGTAATCAGAAGTAGTATTACATCATTTATCTTTGCAACAATTCCTCCTTTGGCAATGTTTTATGATATTTGGCCGACATTTTTTCTAAAGGCGCTTCTGCTGATTTTACGCACCAACTTTGAAAGAAGATCACGCAATAAAACTTGCAAGTTTTGGCTTAAACACCCGAAAACTGCAGGCCGAAAAACTGCAGCGTCATAGTTGCGCATTGGTAACTAACGGGTTAAGTTATACACATGCGCCTTTTTTATAGTTTTGTCCAGCAAAAATTGTAGTTCGAAGTGGTAGTGTAACCCCTTTTTTCATATCTAAACTTCAGATTTGATATGAATTATGAATTGCAAGAATAACGCTCACGTGTTTTAATTTCAGATATGAAATTTTGTTTTCCATGGTTTTTGCAGATCTGAAAAATGAGTAATTATGGCGCATATTTTTGTAGATTTGTTTTTCAGTACTTAATGTTTTCTGCTAGACTCTAGCAGGTATTTAGCAAGCCTCGCATCGAAGACTGCTGAAATAGGTTTTCTTCGAGACAAAAAAACTAGCCAATTGAACTAATGTATTGAAATATGGGTTCATTCTTGATTTTTTTTTGTTCGTTGAAAATAGTTGTATTAGAGGTGTAAATGAAAAAAATTTGGCGGCAAGTATAAAAAAAAACTTTCGCCCTTTTTTAATTGTAATTAAACATTGCGGACAAAAATCAAAAATTGCGAACTCTGAGACTTGCGGTAAATGCAGATTTTATACGCATAAAGGATTGATATAAGGATTGATATAACAACGTACGGATATTTAAACAATGGGTTATTTCAGATCTAAACTCAGATCTGAAAAATAGTATTTCGTGGTTTCTTCATGTCCGAAAAAAAACTTTTTTAAAGAAGAAACAAAGTTGCTCATATCAGGGTAAAGTGTAAAGCCATTAACCTTCGGAATGCTTTTTAAGGGCTATGGACCACTAATAACATGAAAAAATTACCTGAAATGTAATCTAAAAAAAAAAAAAAAACTTTATACAGAGATTTTTTGTGAAAATCATCCCCTCACACGCCACAAAAAATAAAGCTCCTAGTAACAAAACAGTTATGGCAAATAAGCTCGTGAGGCGACAATTCCTAACAGGCGACAATTCGCAACAAGCAACAATTCGTAAAAAGCGACAATTCTTAACAGTAGATTCAGCGAGGAATACTGATTCACGAGCTGAATTCCTCTCGCGCCGGATGCAAGCGCAGCGGAGCAAGCGTACTCTACTTGCCAAAGCCTTGTTGTTCCGACTTTTGTAACGAAATTAACAGAATATTTGTGCTCGTGGTGGTTTTTTTTTCAGACAAATTTCGACTTTTTGATTAGCCTTTTTTGACGGAGTTTTTTTAAAATATCCTTCAAAAGGTATTGTTGTCATGAGCTTAAATTTGAAAAAATATATATATTTATCTATGATCAATTTTAGAAAAATATATGGGGGTTAAAAAATGTCGATTTGGCCAATTTAGGACAATTAACGCGCGATATAAAACAGCAATTAACGCGCTATTAACGCGTAAGCGGAGATTTAATCCGTCTTAGAAATCGATCCAAAATTGTTGAAAGAAGATTATTTGCCGTTAATGATTTGTTACAAGGAGCTAAATTTATCATTTTGTACTTCATATGGCGTGTGGGCGATGATTTTCACAAAACAAATCTCAAGTTTTAGAAAAAAAAATTTATTCTGTTTTATTACCTTTAAAGTTATTACTGCTCCATAGACCTTAAAAGGCAGTCAAAACATTCAGGGCTTCGCCCTGATACGAGCAGTGTTGTTAAGAATTGTCGCTTGTTACAAATTGTCGCCTATTACGGAATGTCGCTTGTTACGAATTTTCGCCCTACCAAACAAGCTTGCTTCAACCAATTTGGAACGATTTCTAAGACAAGGTTAATTGTCCCAAATTGGCTAAATGACAATCTTAAGCCCCCATACTTTTACAAAAATTGTTCACAGGTGAAATATTTTTTAAACTTTATGCTCCGGACAAAAATGCTCTTCAATGATATTAAAAAATGCTGTCAAAAAGGACTAAAAGTTCTGTCAAAATTTGTCTGAAGAAAATAAAACCAGTTCGAGCGCAAACATTCCCTTACTATTGTTACGAAAATTGGAACAAAAACCAATTTCAGATCAGACCTGAAAACTGCATACGATAAAAACAAAGTTCAGAAAAGTCCTAAATAGTTCAATTAGTTTGGAATGTAGCAGAAGAAACTCAATTTTGCCGGCTGAAGTCACGCGAAGTTGACGCATTAAAGCGCATAATGTTATGACAATCGAACTTGCAAAATGTATTTTGCAAAATTTTGGTTCACTATGCCCGATTGCTATAAAAACTGGCGGACGAATCCAGGTAAGTTTTTTCAAACGTGATGTTGATGTCTTACTTCTGTTGTAAGACGACTCGTTAAACCATAGAATTTTTGATTATGTAATGTGAAGGGCGAACACAAAAAAAACGCAGAGGCTATAATTAGACGTAACTATAATTAGACAGCGCAAATCGGTCTAAAATCATGATTGTTCAGTCTGTCTTTGAACAACAGGACAAAAGAAAACTTTTGTTTTGAAAATTTGATGAAGCACTCAAAAATTGTTTTTTCAAATCGGCAATAGGATTTTAAAAAATGATTCTCAGTTGGAATATCGTTTTAGACTGAAGATGGTCTCAAAAAATGTGTTCATTGTGGCTACTTGAGGATTCGTATTTTATTTGAAATAAAGCACACTGAGCGCGAAATGCCCATCCTCTCTTCATGAACATTAAATGAAAGACCTGGTAAGAACTTTTCATATAAGATGCAACAAGATTAATTAGAGACCCAATGAGTAATTCATTCCAAATATCAAACAATTGAGTAGAATTTCTTTAAAGGGAATTTCAAAAAGAGTTAATCGAAGTGACATTGAATTCTTTTGATCTTCTTTTTTTTAGAAAAAATGGTATTAATGTATCTAACTTGAAAGTAAATCCAATTTTTAATTTAAAGAAAAATCAATATCAGATCAAGAATATCAGATCTTCTTTTTGATCGCAATTACATTAAATCATTTTTTGTTCTTTATGAACAGCTTTTTTTGATGAAATTATCTTTATAAACTGAAATGAAAACTGACATCAAACAGTAAGTCCGAACGGCTCAGTTAAAATTTTAAGTGAAGAACTTCGGTTTTTTATCCTTTACTTGACCCTTTCCTCTTAATTGACCCAGGCTTAGAAACATCTAATAAACAGAAATAACTAAAATAGTAACTAGCGATCTACTCGTGTTCTAATTACCTTGTGGATTGATTTACTATTTTTCATCGCTTGGTCAGAATTCAAAACCTCAGCTAAGTGAGATTCAGGTTAAGTAAAATTAAGTAACAGAAACTTGATCTTACCTAGCTGGGGTTTTGAATTGTGATCAAGGGTTGAAGAATAGTAAATCAATTCACAATACAACTTAGACACTCGAGAAAGTATCAAATCATTCTAACGAATCAATATACTCTCTCTCCAACCCGTCTATTAACGACACTCTACCCCCAAGAATTAAGATAACCTCACAAAATTTTAGGAAATAGGAACTTAACAATTGGATTGTGCATCTAGCAAACTTATGTCAAAAGATAATTTAGGAAACAAACAAACATTAGTACTCCACGATTGTTTTTATCAAAGAAGAAAGATATGATCTTATAATTACACTGCAAAGAAAAAAGATAGGATACATTAGATCAAAAAGCAACTGAAAAAGAAGGCAAAAATTACGAAGCAGAAAGAAATCATAAAATTGAAAATTTCCAAAGATGTTTTTTCGAATCAAAAGCTACAACACCATCATTCAAAAAAGGCAAGCACAAAATAACAAATTCAAATGTCGCAAACCAGTATGAGTATACAATTGGAATCAACCAATACGACTTGATGAAAGCGACTTGTTAACTGTAATTCCACGCCAAAAACAATTCAATACGATGATAACTTTGACAATCACATAATATTTCCTTTCGTCATTGACCCAAAAAACGACCCGTCAAGAGGACAAGTAACAATTTGTCACAATAAAAACGTATACTTATTCCAAAATGGAAAAAGCGCATGTAGACAAGAATTTCCCGATGTAAAAATTAAAGACGAATACTCGATCGCTACTCACCCGGCATAAGTAATATCACATCACATTAAGATAATTTCACTATTGAAATCCTACTACCAAAATCATCATACCAACCATCATACCGAATCCAAACAAAAGATTTTTCAAAACTAGTCTTTTCAAAAAATTTCACAAAATAAATAAAGAACATTCAACATCAAAACTCTCAACGACCAAATTTCAATTTTTTCGAATGATGTTTCCGCTATCATTTTGTTTATGTTTCAATATTAGAAACAAACGAGAACTTTTACGTATCTGCACCACAAAAATCCCGACATGCAATAATAAGACGCGGAAATAACCTTTTTTCACGATTTTTAGGTTCAATTCGTGCAACACTCACTGACAATGAAATATCACAAACAATTAAAATTGATATACAAGGAGTCCTGGCATGATTCGTTATAGATTATTTTCAATATAATTCAGACCTCATTTTGCAAGCAAGAAAAATTTCAGACCACAGAATATTGACGAAACAATTTTAGTAGACGAAACAGATAATGTACAGGAAGCCGATTGGTCTCATGTTTTATTTTTCAAAATCTCAAATGATATCTCAAGTGCAGCAATTGCAAGTATATCAGTACACAGAGAATATTTAAAAGTAGCTCCATTAACAACTGAAACTACACCACTGAATTTTAACACAACTTTAAAGGACAGAACAAATAATAACAGTTCAAATTCAACGTTCATAAGCACATAAGAAACCCTAAACGGAACCAGAAATCTAAGACAACAAAATATCCAAATTACATAAAACTTTGTAAACAAAAAAACAATTGAAACATTGCCCACAACAACACAACCAAGTATCTCACCTATACATCCGGCAATTGAAACATGATACATTAAAAACTAAAACTCCATTTCCACAAAGACCTTACAATCGACAGTCAAACCAACCTTTGTTCTAAAAGATTCGCATATGGACTATCAAGCTTATAGACCATTAACTCAAAAATGTCCATCCAATAAACGAACATACACTGATGAAATTAACTTTGCAAACCATTATTATGATTTTTTCCACTAGAGAAACTTTAGTTATCTGATAACACGACCACTTTAGACAACAAAAAATCAATCTCAAGATCAAAATTATGCCCAAGAGGGTACCAAAAAATCCAATATCTCAATCTGTATGTTTTAACGATATAAGAAAAATTCAAACAAACCGCACTTTAAGTTATCACTTTTTTTTTCAACAGAACAGAAACAACTCAAATAACAAATAATTCACATAAAGCCAACCAGACTACTCGGAAGACAAAGATTACTTTCATAAAAACCAACAACAGTTTAATAAAAATCAGATGAAACTTTCCAACCAGAAGTTTTTAAACCTTAGATAAAACTCCATCAATCCAGACAAAACAACAACTATCCTCTTAAAGATGAAATCAGGCACAACAAAGGACCAACATGCAATCACAAGAGAAAACAAGTTTTGCAAAGTTACCAAACCAAATCAATGAATGATGAAATTCCACAAAGTTATTAATTACAACAGCAAGAATTAACAAAACAACAACTTAAAAATTTTACACAATTACCAAATACAGCAGAATCACTTCATATGACGATGAATCTTATGATATCTTATGGAGGGATCATCTATAACATCTAATAAACCACTAATGGTATTTACAGGAACAGATCCTGAATACTCAGTATATGATTATTTAAATGCTGTCACAGCTAATCTTATATTGAATATAGGCCCAGAACCTGTCAATACTTTACTTCACCAAAATTGGATTCATAGACGCAAAGCAATATTACAAGCTACACTTGATGGCGCAGCTCAAAAAACGGTTTTCAGTTTTGCCAATAGAGACTAGCGGCCCAGCTGAAAGCTGGAGAGACCTGTTTGATTATTTTAATATTGATTATTTTAAAATTGTTTTAAAATTTCAGGTTTCTCAAGTCGATAGCGCCCTTCCTACGCAAAAAAAGTGAAAGAGAAGCTTATGCATTCATTGGTAACGCTTTGGTAAAAGTTTTCATGAGGGAACTTTTCAAGTCCATAGGTGTTTCCCTAGACAATAGGGGCCCAGCTGGAAACTGGAGAGACCTGTTTGGTTATTTCAGAAAAAAACGTTATACAAATTTTTGATGAAATCGAATTAGCTAGCGCTTTTTGTTTTATTGAAAAAACGAGTTTGAAAAAATGTGGGCGTGGGGTGTAAGGTTAGCGAAATCGCAGATTGATTTCGGATGAGTTTTGTAAACTAATGTAGCAAGGTAATTGTGTGCATCACTCTGCCAGAATTGTTATACAATTCTGCCCAGGGAGCGGGACGAGGACCCGGATGCACTTTGCTCCCCAGCCTTCTCACAAATGCAACACTCAAAGTCTGGAATTTTCTGATCAGTCATATAATTAGCGGAAATTTCTCAGTTGTGAGAAGGGCCCCTAGCGGTTTTGCTTGCTGGCAAAGACAACATTGTGGTATTCAAGAAAGCACCTGCGACGTAAATCCCAGAAGAAAAAGGCTCTTCTGTGTCGTTGTTGATCAAACAAACTCACGATAGAATCAATTCTGATTGTTATGATAAAATTCCAGTGGAAGTTACTGGCCGTAAGGCATTAAACACTATCCAAACATACTGGAAAAATGTGCAAAAAGCACATGACCATCAATGATACTTAAGTGAGCCTTAAGTGAAATTTGGGATTCATCGAACAGAACAAATACTTCATAGAACAGATACTTTCATGATATTATCAATGTAGAGAAAAATTGAAATCACTCAGGATTTGGTGAGGAATGTACCTGATCTAGAGAAAAACAACAAACTGAATATGTCTTTACAAATCTATTCATTACCATCAATGATTAACATAACGTAAATAATTTAAAAATCATGGAAACATTGAAATCTTCCTTCGAAGATTGAAATCACTCAGGATTCGTTGAGGAATGTACCTGATGTAGAGAAAAACAACAAACAGAATATGTCTTTACAAATCTATTCATGACCATCAATGACTAACATAACGTAAATAATTTAAAATTCATGGAAATATTGAAATCTTTCTTCGAAGATTGAAATCACTCAGGATTCGGTGAGGAATGTACCTGATGTAGAGAAAAACAACAAACTGAATATGTATTTACAAATCTATTCATGACCATCAATGATTAACATAACGTAAATAATTTAAAAGTCATGGAAACATTGAAATCTTCCTTCGAAGATTGAAATCACTCAGGATTTGGTGAGAAATGTACCTGATGTAGAGAAAAACAACAAACTGAATATGTCTTTACAAATCTATTAATGACCATCATTGATTAACATAACGTAAATAATTTAAAAATCATGGAAACAATGAAATCTTCCTTCGAAGATTGAGATCACTCAGGATTTGGTGAGGAATGTACCTGATGCAGAGAAAAACAACAAACTGAATATGTCTTTACAAATCTATTGTTGCAAAAAAGAGTAAAAGGAATTTCTGACAAAATGAAGTTCGTTACAAGTTAAAGTATTACATGAAATTTAGTTGCTACAATGAGTTTTTCAAAGTACGACAAGGCAAGTTAAAGTGAAACTTAAGCGAGCTTTTCACAGTGTGATAAAGCATGCAAATTATTAATTGAATAAAACAACTTGTTGGTCACCTTGTTGTGCATCTCTTCGCCAGAATTGCTAATAAATTCTGCCCGGGGAACGGGACGAGGACCCAGATGCACATCGTTCCCCATAAAAACACAATTCAAACAGTTGGAGCACACACAGTTTGGATGATATGATGAAAAATCTTACTATTAATTTTTATTCACAGACCTGTGAATAGCCATCGCAGCGAAACGGTAAAGTGCAGGCTCCAAATGAACCCCATCTGCCGCGACACTTTTTTGGCTAATGTGTCGAAGGAGGCCAATGTATCCGGAACCATACAACTTTTTAAGTTCCCTATTTAGAAGGACTGCCCGCGCCCGATAGACGTCGTTCTGGCGGGGGAGGAGAGAACATACAAAAAATCGTCCTCCCCGTTGTTCTAATACACCTCTGAGGACTAGAATTGAAGTAGATAAATGATTAAAGTGAGAGGTACAAATTTTTAATGATACCTCTGAATTGATCTATGAGCGCATCAGGTGACATTTTCAATACATCATTGCTTCCACACAAGATGACAATGGTGTCGTACTGATCGATTGGCGCATGTTTTAAGTGATTTATGACCTCCAACAAACGGCAGCCACTCAGTCCATTGAAACAAAAATTGGGAATGTAATGCTGATTACGTTCCAAGCAAACAACATGGGACGACCCAATTAGTGTATTCATGAAAGAACTAAAAAGCGATATGTTGACTATAACTGACATCACAAAAACGTTCTGGAACAAACCGACCTGATTAAAGAGAACTAGCGTAACTCGTGCAACTTCTCGTTGGACTTCTTCGAACCATACAAAAAAACTCAACACAAAGCCAATAGCACCAAGCAAAAGCGAGAAAACGTAAGCATAGCGGATTCCATTGTCTAAAAAATACACACAATAAGTATATTGAATCTTTGTTCCAATGCCAAAAAATTTTTTAAAAAACTTTTCCTAAGTGTACAGCTCTTCCCCGAGACAAATTAAGGACCAGCCGCTTGGGCAGGGGAGTTTCCTACAACCTGGTCTATCGATTAAACCCTTAATCCCAAATCTGGATGGGTAGTTTTTGAAGAAATCGAAAAAGTTTGAAAAAATGGCCTAAAAAAACCGAAAAATTGACAATTCCTAAGTTTATAGCTCTTCCCCTAGACAAATTAGTGACGAGCCGTTTGTGTAGGGGGGGTTCCTACAACCTGGTCTATCGATTAAACCCTTAATCCCAAATCTGGACGGGTAGTTTTTGAGGAAATCGGAAAGATTTGAAAAAAGGCCAAAAAATTCAAAAAAGTGACTTTTCCTAAGTCTATAGCTCTTCCCCTAGGCAAGTTAAGGACCAGCCGCTTGTGCGGGGGAGTTTCCTACAACCTGGTCTGTCGATTAAACCCTTAATTCCAAATCTGGATGGGTAGTTTTTGAGGAAATCGAAAATTTCCGAAAAAATAGGCAAACAAATCAAAAAAGTGACTTTTCCTAAGTCTATAGCTCTTCCCCTAAGCAAATTAGGGACCATCCGCTTGTGCATGGGAATTTCAGGCTCCAAATGAACCCCATCTGCCGCGACACTTTTTTGGCTAATGTGTCGAAGGAGGCCAATGTATCCGGAACCATACAACTTTTTAAGTTCCCTATTTAGAAGGACTGCCCGCGCCCGATAGACGTCGTTCTGGCGGGGGAGGAGAGAACATACAAAAAATCGTCCTCCCCGTTGTTCTAATACACCTCTGAGGACTAGAATTGAAGTAGATAAATGATTAAAGTGAGAGGTACAAATTTTTAATGATACCTCTGAATTGATCTATGAGCGCATCAGGTGACATTTTCAATACATCCTTGCTTCCACACAAGATGACAATGGTGTCGTACTGATCGATTGGCGCATGTTTTAAGTGATTTATGACCTCCAACAAACGGCAGCCACTCAGTCCATTGAAACAAAAATTGGGAATGTAATGCTGATTACGTTCCAAGCAAACAACATGGGACGACCCAATTAGTGTATTCATGAAAGAACTAAAAAGCGATATGTTGACTATAACTGACATCACAAAAACGTTCTGGAACAAACCGACCTGATTAAAGAGAACTAGCGTAACTCGTGCAACTTCTCGTTGGACTTCTTCGAACCATACAAAAAAACTCAACACAAAGCCAATAGCACCAAGCAAAAGCGAGAAAACGTAAGCATAGCGGATTCCATTGTCTAAAAAATACACACAATAAGTATATTGAATCTTTGTTCCAATGCCAAAAAATTTTTTAAAAAACTTTTCCTAAGTGTACAGCTCTTCCCCGAGACAAATTAAGGACCAGCCGCTTGGGCAGGGGAGTTTCCTACAACCTGGTCTATCGATTAAACCCTTAATCCCAAATCTGGATGGGTAGTTTTTGAAGAAATCGAAAAAGTTTGAAAAAATGGCCTAAAAAAAACCGAAAAATTTACAATTCCTAAGTTTATAGCTCTTCCCCTAGACAAATTAGGGACGAGCTGTTTGTGTAGGGGTGGTTCCTACAACCTGGTCTATCGATTAAACCCTTAATCCCAAATCTGGACGGGTAGTTTTTGAGGAAATCGGAAAGATTTGAAAAAAAGGCCAAAAAATTCAAAAAAGTGACTTTTCCTAAGTCTATAGCTCTTCCCCTAGGCAAGTTAAGGACCAGCCGCTTGTGCGGGGGAGTTTCCTACAACCTGGTCTATCGATTAAACCCTTAATTCCAAATCTGGATGGGTAGTTTTTGAGGAAATCGAAAATTTCCGAAAAAATAGGCAAACAAATCAAAAAAGTGACTTTTCCTAAGTCTATAGCTCTTCCCCTAAGCAAATTAGGGACCATCCGCTTGTGCATGGGAGTTTCCTACAACCTGGTCTATCGATTAAACCCTTAATCCCAAATCTGGTTGGGTAGTTTTTGAGGAAATCGAAAATTTCCGAAAAAATTGGCAAAAAGTGAAAAAAAGTACCGAGTTGTGAAGCTTTTCTAAGACCGTAGGGGGTGGGGTAGGGTAAAAATTGCCCTAAATTTCATGCAGGCAGGTAGGTGAAACGCTACTGATTCCATTGGTACCACTTTTTTGAGAATCTGACGGGTAGTTTTTTGGGAAAGCGAATTTTTCGAAAAAGCGTCTCAAAAAAAAAAATAAAAAAAAAATAAAATAAACCAGATCTCATCTGGAAAAAAAAAACGTTTTCATAATACTTGTTTAATCAATCAAACAGGAATTAAATCCGACTGGAAACGATTTACTCGGGAATTCACAAAAATGTTTGAATCTGAACCAAACGAAAACATCGAAGGGTTCTGTGTATCAAAATTCGCAGACTCACGGACTGAAAAACGGAATTAAAAAACAACTCACTGTAAGAATAGAAACCTTAGTACCAAAAACTTATATCATAAAAACACATGACTACAGAACTTTTAAAATGACAGAATTTCTAATGAAGACATCAACACCACAATTTAAAAAGTAGCAATAAAAATTACATCCATCATCAATACGAGAAACAGATCTTCCGCAAACTAGTAGACAAACTAGAAAAAGCTTAACTCACAATGAAATAGAAGCAACAAAAATTTTTAAAACTGCAATATGGAAGTAATATACAAACAACAACCTCACACTTTAACAAAATCCAGCACTCCGATAATGATTTAGCCGAAAATATTACTCAAACTCTAAACATAAATGAAAAGAATCCAATTGGTAAAGGAAAACCCTCATTCAAAAATGGCGTAACTTATGTCGCAGATACGGACAAATTATTGCTGATTGCAGAAAAAAAAACAGCAAGATAAATCAAATTGACCACCAAAACACAAAGAACGAAACAAATTTCTCTATCAACACATGAAAAAAGACCAGATTCTACCAAACAAGATCATTCAAGGTAACAACAGTTCAGGAAAACCAAATACAGTAGAATCACTTCAAATGAGGATAAATCTTATGATATCTTATGGGTGGATCATCTATAACATCTAATAAACCACTTATGGTATTTACAGGAAACCGATCCTGAATACTCAGTATATGATTATTTAAACGCTGTCACAGCTAACCTATTATCGAATAGGCCCAGAACCTGTCAATACCTTACTTCACCGAAATTGGATTCACAGACGCACACCAATATTACAAGCTACACTTGATGGCGCAGCTCAAAAAAAGGTTTTCATTTTTGCCAATAGAGATTACAACCGACTGGAAACGATTTACTCGGGAATTCTCAAAAGAGTTTCATTCTGAACGAAACGAAAACATCAAAGATTGCAGACTCACGGACTGAAAAACTAAACTAAAAAATAACTCACAGTAAGAACAGAAACCCTATTACAAAAAGCTTATTCCATAAATACACATGACCACAGAAATACTAAAATGACAGAAATTCTAATGAAGACCTTAGCACCACAATTTTAAAAGAAAATAGCAATATATATCACATCCATCATCGATTCGAGAAACAGATATAGACTTCTGCAAACTTGTAGACAAACTTGAAAAATTTGAAATCACAATGAAATTAGAAGCAGTAAAAATTTTAAAACTACAATATGTAGGTAATATACATATCTCACACTTTAACAACATCCAGCACTCCGATATTGAGTTAGCCAAAAAAAATACTCAAATTCTAAACATATATAAACAGAACCCAAATGTTAGAGGAAAACCCTCATTCAAAACTATTGCCGCAGATAAGGAGAAAATCTTGCTGAACGCAGAAAAAATAGCAAGATAAATCAAATAAACCACCAAAACACACAGAACAAAACAAATCCTTCTACCAACACATGAAAAAGACCAGATTCTACCAAACCAGAACATTCAAAATAACAACAGTTCAGGAAAACCACTTCCGACTCCGACTAGCTTTGGTAATAGCAGACCACAATCCCCAAATTCATTTCACTCTAGTAGACGATCACCAGATAATAGAAATTTACATTATTATTCGCAAAGCAGAATATAAAAGATCATACAATCAAAACAATCAGTACTTAAACAACTATTTCAGATCAAATTCTAACGATCGATCAAGTTTAAATTCAACGTTCATAAGCACATAAGAAACCCTAAACGGAATTAGAAATCTAACACAACAAGATATCAAAACCCCATGACTCTTTGTAAACGAAGAAATAATTGAAACATTGCACACAACAACACAAAAAATTATCTCACCTATATATCCGACGTTTACAACATGAAACAAAAAAAATGAAACTCCATTTTCTTAAACGACCTTACACTCGACTGTCAAACTAACATTTATTCCAAAATATTCGCATATCGACTATCAAGCTTACATCCCAAACAATTCAATTATGCCCAGCTAATAAACCGTTTTTTTTCAAACTTTCAATTTTGTTATATAACTGTTTTCAATGAATTTATTATGTGGAGCATCTTTAATATGTAGCAATAAATTGATCATAATGCTGTAAATTCTAAATACCAAGCAAAAAACTAATAAAAAGTAATAAATAAATTGCACTTATATTATTATGTGTGCTCAAATTTATAAACTCAAATTTTCCTGTTTCATTCGCCCACTTTTCACGCACTCTTTCCACACAAACTCGCCGCTGTAGAAAAACTTTAGAAATGATTTCTTAGTTTGACAAACTAACTGATAACAACTTTAACTTGTTTTCACGCATTTCAAAACTTTCCTCAACTCGGTTAGAAGGAGTTTTAAATAAGCTTAAACTAACCAACGCAGCTTACTAATGCTCCAAAACCAACCGCATGTATGAGAAAGTCCCACGGTACGCAAACCAGGTTAAACCCAGACTAAAATTGGATAAATTAATCTTTCGAAACCCAGTTTCAAGTTTTTTTAAAACCACTTGAAACACTAAAAAATCAAAAGAAAAAAAAACACGACAATCTGTTCTTGATAAGAGGACACAGCCAAAAACAAAAAAAGAAAACCACCAGATAAAAAAGAACAAAATGTCGAACACAAAAAGAGACTGTTCAATGAAACGGTAAAATCATACTCGCACAACTGGCCTAACCAACCAGAAAAGGACGCCCTGAGCATGTTCTATAGCCGGCCTCACCACCCGCAGCAGACCACGCTTAAGAAACGCATTGAACCACTTTAAACACAAAAACATTTAAAAAACCGCGAATCAAAACAATCCATTCTTGGAAAAAAGGACACAAACAAAGGATAAAAAAAACACCTGATAAAAACAATAAAAAAACAGTTGAACACTAAAAAAGACACTGATCAAAGAGACGGCAAAAATACACCCCATCCTCTGGCGTCACCCACCAGAACAAGGTCACTCGAAGTACATGTGCCCACCATGTGCTAAGATCCCGGCTCTCAATTAAAACTAAGAGTAGCTCTAGCGTGCGCAACTCTTTAAATTAACCAAACTTAATAGAAACGCTTTTGCGAAAACAATTAACAACAATCATAACTAAAACTGAATTTACTAGTATGGTTCAGATATAATTATATAACACAAAAAAGTTTCTAGGAGCAAAAGGAACTAGCAGCAAAAGGAGATGAAATTCGATGATATTCCGACTCTGGAAGACAAATCTTTTGGTTTGTTGCCGTTGTCAGAACCCTCACTGGATTTTAAGTATGGAGCCAATATCGCAGCATATGTACCCATTGAACAAGAACAATGGCCAACTCGATATTGAACTCAAACGTACGAATCCTATTCCTTTGGCGCTTAACACAGCGAATTCAAACCCTATCTTATAATTTGATGAATTGTTGAACGTTCACGTAGTCTGGCTCTGTTTAACAAACTCAACACATCACTATATAATTTTGCAAATTAGTCCCAGCCCCTCAATTCACTCACGATATGCGAGATATACTTCTTCAATACAAACAACTCTACTCCTTCTCTCTTGATGAAGACAACTACGCCATAATACAAGCAACTGTTTCTACTCTCTCTTCACGTCTTCACTGCTTCAAAAGAAACTACTCCAAAAGAAATCAAGAGAAATCTCCTTACATCCTTCACAAGAAAAAAAACTTGAAACTTTTAAACTTTCTAAACCCTAGATGAGCAGAACCAGTCCAAAACAAGTTTTTATTATGTCCTAATATATTCTTTTAACTAGCTCTGTAAAATACATAGAACTAACCAATAATGAGATCCGTTACTAAAATTTACAATAACTTGTAAGGCTGGAACTATTTATAGTTTCAGCCAGAAGAGAATAAATGTAACTTAGCAAACGGTTGCTCTTCTTCAGAACAGTTCTTGATTCTAAACTTCGCAAATACCAGTGTGCACTAGATCTATTGAAACTAGGACATATAAGAGTAAAGTTAGGATTGGTATTGGACTAAGAAGTTGCACGAACATATCCGGCCGAAAATAGGATAGCGTGACGAACAGACGGTGTACTTTATCCGAAATTACTCTATGAGAAAGCCATCCCGGACTTAAATTCTTTTGATAGGCCATTTTCTAATCTATTGATAGGCCATTTTCAACAGAGTGCTGGAAAGAGCAGATACCTAAACTTTGAAAAATTTCATTTGTTTGCTCCAGTAATGGTCATTTACATCATACGATGAAACGCATAAAAATTGAACTTCAAAATGTGTTTTTCTCAATTTGAGTGTAAATTAGGGAAAATGTAATAGAGACAACTTGCTCAAAACTTTTTTTAAAATTAATATAGTTAGTTTTTTTGCAATATTCGGTCCCAAAACTTTAGGTCAAAAACGGATCATTTGTTTTTTTCAGTTAACCACAAACTACGCTTAAAATACTGGGTCACTTACTGACAAAAAAACATAAAAATGTGCCTCTTACGTAGCCAAACAAAAATTAAGAAAAAAATCAGGTACCGTATAAACACATTGAGCAAGCTACAGAGAAATATCAAAATGACGCTAGTTTGCTTTTAATTTTGACTGTCGTGAAATGTTAAAAAGGATTGATAAAGATAATATGTACAAAATATCTCAGTAACGAGAAAAAACTCAGAGAGCGCCAAGTTTCTGGAAAACTGTTGTTTTTGCAGAAAAGCCTTGAAAATTTAAAACTTAGCAGTGTCTTTAAAGAATGATAAATTTGGAAGAAGACTTTGTCAAAAAAAAAAAAAAAAAAATTGATAACCCGAATAATATTTGCGGTTCAATGTTTTTGGCAGAGAAATAATGTTAACTGCTCTTCAATTGAGTTATCAGATTCAATTATTAGTTCACAAACCATCTTGTGAATTATTTTTGTTTACAATCCCAAAAGTTATAAGAACTTTGCCATGGAATTTGTCTGAAATAAACCACAGTAGTATAGATATACGACACTGGGATCGGGGGGGGGGGGTGATCCCTACAGGGATCATTGGGTATAGATTATACCTAATGATCCCTATGTAAATATTTATACCTAATGATCCCTATGTAAATATTTATACCTAATGATCCCTATGTAAAATATTTATACCTAATGATCCCTATGTAAAATATTTATACCTAATGATCCCTATGTAAAATATTTATACCTAATGATCCCTATGTAAAATATTTATACCTAATGATCCCTATGTAAAATATTTATACCTAATGATCCCTATGTAAAATATTTATACCTAATGATCCCTATGTAAAATATTTATACCTTATGATCCCTATGAATAATTTTTATACCTAATGATCCCTATGTATAATTTTTATACTTAATGATCCTTATGTGAAAGTTGTGTTGGTTAAAACAAAATCGTTCTGGCGATAAATTATTTCTTTCCGCCACCTATAGCTCGGCAAGCTATGTTGTATTCCAATTGAAGTAAAACTATTTAATGCGTTTTGCTGTTGAAGGTCTTTGCGAATTGGTTCTTTCAATGTTTCCACTAAATCTATGGTCTTGGTGAAAATAGATATGAAATGAAATGGTTGAATTATACACACAATCTTCTAAAACAAGTATCGGTTAAATGCACCAAATATAGTTTGGTTACAATTCCAATATGAAAACTCTCAAAACCACTCCAGATAAAATAGTAACACAAAACCAAAAAGTGGATTTAAAGTAGCCCGCCATTACCTAACAGTGAACAAACGTGGAAAGTAAGTATAATATAGTACACTAATTTACAACATTAAATTTTGTATTCAACTTGAATCAAACACATAACCTTACAGTTTTTTGTTTGTTTTGCGTCTCTTTGACTGCGGTGCTGAATCTTCAACTGCTTCGCGGTCGAAGTACCATTCATCATCTGACGACGAAGAAGAAGTAACTGCATTTGGATCAACCAAATCATCGCTTTCAATATCACTCTCAGCAATTTCCGTGACACGAATTCTACCTGGATCTGGATCTTCATAGCTGGTGATACTATTTAACAGGTCTCTCAACGATTGGCTCGGTTGAGTATCCAACACAAGAAAGCTATCTTCTGACCCATAATTCGTATCCTGCGTAAAGATTTCTTCTTGGTTCGAGCTCTGCTGATCCCAGTCGACTAACTCTTCTTCTTCCTCGAAAAATTTCAGCCAATCGTCTAAATCTTGATCTTTGTGGTGACTGGTGCTATTAGTTCTCTCTTGATGAAGACAACTACGCCATAATACAAGCAACTGTTTCTACTCTCTCTTCACGTCTTCACTGCTTCAAAAGAAACTACTCCAAAAGAAATCAAGAGAAATCTCCTTCCATCCTTCACAAGAAAAAAAACTTGAAACTTTTAAACTTTCTAAACCCTAGATGAGTAGAACCAGTCCAAAACAAGTTTTTATTATAACCTAATATATTCTTTATAACTAGCTCTGTAAAATACATAGAACTAACCAATAATGAGATCCGTTACTAAAATTTACAATAACTTGTAAGGCTGGAACTATTTATAGTTTCAGCCAGAAGAGAATAAATGTAACTTAGCAAACGGTTGCTCTTCTTCAGAACAGTTCTTGATTCTAAACTTCGCAAATACCAGTGTGCACTAGATCTATTGAAACTAGGACATTAAAGAGTAAAGTTAGGATTGGTATTAGACTAAGAAGTTGCACGAACATATCCGGCCGAAAATAGGATAGCGTGACGAACAGACGGTGTTCTTTATCCGAAATTACTCTATGAGAAAGCCATCCCGCCCTTAAATTCTTTTGATAGGCCATTTTCTAATCTATTGATAGGCCATTTTCAACAGAGTGCTGGAAAGAGCAGATAACTAAACTTTGAAAAATTTTATTTGTTTGCTCCAGTAATGGTCATTTACATCATACGATGAAACGCATAAAAATTGAACTTCAAAATTGGTTTTTCTCAATTTGAGTGTAAATTAGGGAAAATGTAATAGAGACAACTTGCTCAAAACTTTTTTTAAAATTAATATAGTTAGTTTTTTTGCAATATTCGGTCCCAAAACTTTAGGTCAAAAACGGATCATTTGTTTTTTTCAGTTAACCACAAACTACGCTTAAAATACTGGGTCACTTACTGACAAAAAAACATAAAAATGTGCCTCTTACGTAGCCAAACAAAAATTAAGAAAAAAATCAGGTACCGTATAAACACATTGAGCAAGCTACAGAGAAATATCAAAATGACGCTAGTTTGCTTTTAATTTTGACTGTCGTGAAATGTTAAAAAGGATTGATAAAGATAATATGTACAAAATATCTCAGTAACGAGAAAAAACTCAGAGAGCGCCAAGTTTCTGGAAAACTGTTGTTTTTGCAGAAAAGCCTTGAAAATTTAAAACTTAGCAGTGTCTTTAAAGAATGATAAATTTGGAAGAAGACTTTGTCAAAAAAAAAACAAAAAAAAATTGATAACCCGAATAATATTTGCGGTTCAATGTTTTTGGCAGAGAACTAATGTTAACTGCTCTTCAATTGAGTTATCAGATTCAATTATTAGTTCACAAAACATCTTGTGAATTATTTTTGTTTACAATCCCAAAAGTTATAAGAACTTTGCCATGGAATTTGTCTGAACTAAACCACAGTAGTATAGATATACGACACTGGGATCGAGGGGGGGGGGGGGGGGGGGGGGTGATCCCTACAGGGATCATTGGGTATAGATTATACCTAATGATCCCTATGTAAATATTTATACCTAATGATCCCTATGTAAATATTTATACCTAATGATCCCTATGTAAAATATTTATACCTAATGATCCCTATGTAAAACATTTATACCTAATGATCCCTATGTAAAATATTTATACCTAATGATCCCTATGTAAAATATTTATACCTAATGATCCCTATGTAAAATATTTATACCTAATGATCCCTATGTAAAATATTTATACCTAATGATCCCTATGTAAAATATTTATACCTAATGATCCCTATGTAAAATATTTATACCTAATGATCCCTATGTATAATTTTTATACCTAATGATCCCTATGTATAATTTTTATACTTAATGATCCTTATGTGAAAGTTGTGTTGGTTAAAACAAAATCGTTCTGGCGATAAATTATTTCTTTCCGCCACCTATAGCTCGGCAAGCTATGTTGTATTCCAATTGAAGTAAAACTATTCAATGCGTTTTGCTGTTGAAGGTCTTTGCGAATTGGTTCTTTCAATGTTTCCACAAAATCTATGGTCTTGGTGAAAATAGATATGAAATGAAATGGTTGAATTATACACACAATCTTCTAAAACAAGTATCGGTTAAATGCACCAAATATAGTTTGGTTACAATTCCAATATGAAAACTCTCAAAACCACTCCAGATAAAATAGTAACACAAAACCAAAAAGTGGATTTAAAGTAGCCCGCCATTACCTAACAGTGAACAAACGTGGAAAGTAAGTATAATATAGTACACTAATTTACAACATTAAATTTTGTATTCAACTTGAATCAAACACATAACCTTACAGTTTTTTGTTTGTTTTGCGTCTCTTTGACTGCGGTGCTGAATCTTCAACTGCTTCGCGGTCGAAGTACCATTCATCATCTGACGACGAAGAAGAAGTAACTGCATTTGGATCAACCAAATCATCGCTTTCAATATCACTCTCAGCAATTTCCGTGACACGAATTCTACCTGGATCTGGATCTTCATAGCTGGTGATACTATTTAACAGGTCTCTCAACGATTGGCTCGGTTGAGTATCCAACACAAGAAAGCTATCTTCTGACCCATAATTCGTATCCTGCGTAAAGATTTCTTCTTGGTTCGAGCTCTGCTGATCCCAGTCGACTAACTCTTCTTCTTCCTCGAAAAATTTCAGCCAATCGTCTAAATCTTGATCTTTGTGGTGACTGGTGCTATTAGTTTCACTCATGTTCCTTTCACTATCATCATCATCATCATCCTGATTGCTATCGGGAAAGATAGAAGCATTTACTGTTCTATAGTGACCGTATGGCAATGTAGAGATACCATCGCTGAGGATGTATCGCTTATCATCATAGGCTGATAATGCGATTTTGTTTGCTCGAACAGTGTTCAGAATATGCCTCTCGGAGATGATGCGAGTATTTTCGGCTCGTACAAGGTTTCCAGACGCGAGAGCTTCGATGTATTTTTCATGAGTTAGCAACCGTTGAGTCACCTTAGTGATTCCTTTTGCTGAGTGCTTCCGTGTATCTATTAAAAAAATGATGCTCACTAATCATTATATATCTAAATGTTTTGTAAACTAATACTTGAAATTGAAAAAAAAAAGTATGAACGCATCCTTTTCAGAAGATCCACACCCCCCCATTTAAAAAAAGGTGATAACCATTTAACCTATACCTCCCCCCTTACCACCGCCCACAGAAGCACCAAAAAACCTAAGTCATCTCAAAAAATTTTACTCAGAAAAAAATTTTCTCACAAAAAATTTTTTTCATAAAATTTTTTTTTCCAAAATTTTTATTTTCAAAATTTTTTTCAAAAATTTTTTTCAGAAAATTTTTTTTTCAAAAATTTTTTTTTTTCAATTTTTTTTCCAAATTTTTTTTTGATGACAAATTTTTTTTTTCATAAAATTTTTCTTTTCCAAATTTTTTTTTGATGACAAAATTTTTTTTTTACAAAACTTTTTTTATAACATTTTTTTTTTACCAAATTTTTTTTCCAACGAAATTTTTTTGACAAAATTTTTTTTTCAAGTTTTTCAACGAAAATTTTTGACATTTTTTTTTTCAAAATTTTTCAAAAAATTTTTTCGAAATTTTTTAATTTTTGAAAATAAAAAGCGCTGTTTGAACAATTTTGAGCCGGTATTATTGAAGGAAATGTACTTACTTTGCGATAGTATTGAATAAAGCTTTGGCTTCAATGCAACGAATTCTGTAATTATATCACCCGGGAATTCGTCTTTAAACTTTAAAACTGTAAGTTTGTTTTCTACATTGTAGAGGAAGTGGTCCGATGGATAATTGGAGAAGTCAAAGTTGTCCAAAATTTCACGTTTCTCGTTCAGTTTCTTATAAAAATTCGAGTTTTTTTCCGTTTTTATTTCATACATTAGGCTGTCAGTGTCTGAGTACAAGAGGTGACAGTTGAAGTTGGGCTTCATAACCTCGTAGTGAAATTTGTACTTCTCAAACTTTGCTAGCTCTAGTATACACGCTCCTAAAATTGTGGGTACATCCCATCTGATTTTCGTTGGTGCTAATGTCAATGCAACCATGTCTTCGCCAAAAATTTTGTAGGTTTCAATTTCAAACTTACTTATATTTCGCATTGTTTCTTCAGCATCTCGTAAAATCTTGATTTTCATTCTCTTTCTTTTTGACTCACACATTTTTCCATAAATTGAATTGATCAATAGTTTGTACAGGGCTTCTTCAAACTTGTTTTTTGCCGCTTTCCGTTTGTTTGTATTTAGAGTTATGTACGGTTCGAGCCACAATTCTTGTTTGAACTTTACGATGCGGTACAGTTTTGTAACGATAAGGCCAAGCTTCACGTAGAGTTTCAGGAGTTTATAATGAATTATATAATGAGTTTTATCATGTAGAGTTTGTAAAAGTGTTTTCACTTTACCTATTGTGGGTCCACAGTTTTCATTGTTTTTCATTTGCTCTGAGATATTTGTTTGGTATCTGCTCAACCAATCTTTTTGAACAACTTCCTTAGTGGGTTCCAGTGGATAGTCACGGTGACTTTCATGCAACAATTGAGGGTATTTTAAATCAATTTCAACAATATAACCGTAGTCTGAATCGTCAGGGGTTGCTAAAATTTCTTCTATTGACATGGAATTCTCATCTTCGTTTTCTTGATTATTTCTTTCATTTCTAACTCCGATTGTCTCGAAATGACGTGCAGGCAGTTTGTGAGTTTGCATTACTCCACCGTATAAGTTGTGGGCATCAACCATGAAGCCATAGGTAGTATCTTCGCTCGAATTAAATGTTTCATTCATTTGCCTGTTGTGTGCAGTGAACTGTCGTTTTTCAAAGATTGATGCAGTACCACCTCGCATCATTTTTTCAACCATGTCTAAATGATCTCGATCCGTTAGCAATTCAACATCAGCTTTACATACCCGCTTGAAAGCGTCACCAGCTAAATTGGAAGCGGTGAAATGATGAGCACAATCAAGGCTGTATGTTTCATAGCTGTAGAGCGGAATTCCTCAAAGACACAGGCTAGGAGCAATGTGTCACATGACAAATATAAGTCATGATAGTCGCGCAGATTCTGACAATTGAATTGATTGAAAACTTCTTTTGCTTCAACCAAGTTATCAGCACTAATAGCAATTTTATCTCCGTCTAAACTATTCACCCACTTTTCGAGAGGCGGTAACTCTTTTTCGTCAAACTTTTTACGATCGGTCATGTAATTATAAGGATAGAATCCTTTTCTACGTATGAGAGTTCTACAAGTTTGGCTTACGTTTTGAAAGTGGTTTTCCAGAATTGTAAATTTGTTGTCAGGCAAGTTGTCAACTAACTTTTGTAGTGATGAGTTTAGAAACTTGAAAGAATCTATAAAAGGAAGATACTCATAAATGTTTGGTGTTGTTTGATCTTTTCGTGTAATGGTTTTAACCACTACTCCGATAATTAGTGAAATATATTTCTCATCGGTAGATGGAATGACTTGTATTGTACTACGCGAGTCACATTCGTTCAACGCTAGACATATATGATGCATGTCATAATTCTGTAAATTGTGTCCCACGACTGGAATGTAATTTATGTTTCTTCGCGCTAAATTACATTTGTCGTGGGTCCATCCTAGAAATTTTCCCGAAGAGTGACAGTGATCCAGGCACTTTTCTGCGCTTTCACTGAAGTTTTCTTGACAAATCCAACAGGTTAAAGTTTCTTCTTTACGCAGTTGGCTGCGATCTCCCAAATAATGTGGCACTTTCCGTTTATAGATGTAAACGTCTCGGGCTAATAGATGTAACTCTTTGATAAAGTTTTCTAAACAATTTTCAGAGCTGTCAAGACTAAAGAAAAATGGCTCTGAGGACTCATGGTCAATAGCAACCATTGAATACCCGGAGGGTTCATGTTTTTCTAGAACGCGAGATGAGGAAATTTGTGGGTTGTTCATACATGTTGTAACGGGATTCAGGAACGATTCGAAATCAAAATAAACAACAATAGGTGCATACCAGAGAGCTTGAAAATTTTTAAATTTATACTTGTGGCAGCCATTTTCAGCTGTTGGCATTATCACTACAGCTGGTTCATGATCTTTACATAATCGCTCATGCGTTTTATGATCAATTTCATTGTAATGAATTTGAAAACAATTACGACACAACTGCAGAAAACTTCGGAATTTTTGCTTTCGAACTTCACAAAAAAATCGGAGCAGGTCTTTTATCAAAACAAAGTGGTGCATAACAAAAGCAAATCCATGATAAAATTATCTGAGCTTTCAAACTTTGAGACAATCATTGGAATGAGATCTCCTTTTTGATATTGAAACACGTTTACTTGAACGTTATTAAGTCGCTCGAATTGAGGAATCATGTTCAAGCTCATAGGCATAAAGAAATCATCAGAAGCCTGATGCGTTCCGGGCTTTGTATAGGTGTGTGGATCTGTCTCTTCAAGTTTAGGATCAACTAACCTACCGACAATTAGATCAGGCTTATATCTAAGATGATAGGCGGCAGTGTAGCATAACAAAAAGCAATTGTGGTCGTTGTGATTACGAATGTTAATCAATTGTTGCGCATTTGCTATTTTTGCAGGTAGAGGTATAAACGAAGAGCCTCTGATTGGCAACATTTTTCCGATTTTAATGTAAAGCTCATTTACACGCTGCAGAACCCAGCCGCTACCATGGGCTGAAAAATTCTGGAACACAGCTTCCATTTTTTCGAGCATTTCATGAAATAACTCATCAGACAAACCGTTTGCATAAAGGGGAGTCATCATAGAATTAGCGAAAATTTCAACGAGTTCGTCTTCAGGTTGTTGCACGCTTTGGTCCGAAACAACAGTAGCATGCTTGATTAAAGTAAGTTTAACCGAAAATAGTACTTTGCAGGGTCCATTACAGGTTCTATCTAGTATCAAAGTTTGAATCTCATTTTTTTTCAAGGTCATAAATTCGATAAGATCATGTTCAATATTTTGGTTGGGAATAATAAAAGTCATTAACGTATTTTTCATGGCTGATTCATGAACTTCAATTGAAGCTGGAAAATTATCAATATCGTTTGCTTGTGTGATTGAGCTAGAGGGGTTGCTGAGTGATGTAAGTTGTTGATTCAAAACAGGTAGCCCATGCTCTGATTGCATGTGACCCTTGAAATCTTTAAATTCACAAAAACCAAGCCGACAATACCGACATAAATTGTTAAATTTTTGATGATCTGATTCAATATGCTGCTGTAATTTTGATAGCAGTAAAGTGCTAAAATTACAATGGTAGCAAGTAAAAACGGGTAATTCTTTTTCAACAGCGTGAAAGTTTCGTTCATGACGAGATCTATTAGTTTTTATTGTAAAAACTTTGGGACAATAGTTACACTTGAAACCCATTTCGCTCTGGAACTGTTTGAAAGCGAAGCAGGAAAGGGAATGAATCCCAACCAAACACCAAAAGGTTTAAATTACTGCGCTTCGATTCCTTTTTCCCCTTCTCGGTTTGAATTTGAATAGCTTTTCCCGCTTTACTTTGATTTTGAACTCTTTTCCCGCCGAAATTTGAATTACATTTGAATTTCCCGCCATAACTGTCAAACTCAAATTCGATTGGGCGAAACAGATTAATTGTTGTTTGAATTGTTATAATTACTACAAACGATAAAATTTAATCGAAGCAAACCAAGTTTGAGCTAAATTTTTATCCAAAATGATTTTGGAGCCAAGAGATAAAAGTTTTAGTTTTATATTTTATCAATTCAAATTATAAGTTGATAAAATTTTCGAAATTGCGAATAAAAGTTGAGCATGTCACAACACATGATAAATCCTAAATATCCCAATTGTCATGGGGACAGAATACTCTATGAAAATGTCAAAATTTGAATCAAAAACAGTTGAAATGATGATTAAGTAAAACAAAAACTGAAAAATTGTCAGTTTTTTAACTTTCCAGGTACATTGTTATCAATGATGTCAATCACGGAGCGGTTGCACGGTCCATGTCATCATGAATTTGTCTCAATTGTCTTTCGATATGAAAAAAAAGTCAGAAAAAATACTTTTCTGTAAAGAAAAATGAGTTTATTGTTTTAGGGGGGGATTAAGGGGATTAGCGTTTTTCTCGAAGACTATTGAAAAAACATCTACTCCCACAATCTCATTAGTCGTGCCCCTCATTGCACTTTCATAACAACACTACTTGTTCAAAATAAAAAATTGCGTCTTCTGGTTGAAAATCGCATTTTTTCGGAAAAATGAAAAAACGATGAGTCATCAATTAAAAAATTTGATTTTTATTATTTTTCTCAAATATTTAGCATGATGATGAATACTTGTATTTTTTTTATGAAGATCATTTTTGGAGACAACAGCATCAATGATCATATGGTAACTCCAATTTGAAGAAAAAGAAAAATTTATTGCATTTTTTTTTCCTTTTTGTAATTAAAAAATCAAATTTTTAACTAAAAAACATGAAAAATATATTTATTTTTAAAAAAAAGTTGACTTTAAACATCTTTTATACTATTTCTTATTATATTCAATTTGTATGATAATTAAATGAATAAACAAATGACAATAAAGGTTTTCATCCAAAATTATTTTTTTACAGTTTTTTTGACGTTAATTATCTTTTTTTTTTTCAAAAAACGAAATTGATGTTTTTTTATATTGTTTTCAAAAAATTAGCATAAATATGGATGCTTTTCAATTTTTTTCTCAAGATCAAGCATGTAAATAAAAACTTCAATGTTAATATGTTAACTCCTATTTGTGGAAAAAATGAAAATTTTACGAACTTTTTTTTGTTTTTAATTGAAAAAAAATAGTCAATTAATTGAAAAAGAAATGATTTTTTTAACTTCAAATTTTAAAGGCTTTTATACTAAATTTTTAATCAGAACACAATCGTGTGATAAAATATGAACAAACACAAGATATAATCTCAAACTCAATTTTAAAGTTAATTTATTATACACAATAAAAACAAACAAAAATCAATAAAACTCAACCTCAGTTTCAAAGTTATATAAGGTCCAACTCCTGCGCTTTCTCTAGTGTTGTTAGCTTCCGTTTTTTCTTTGGTGCAAGGCAAGAGAAGGAGTCAAATTTTCCATATGATTACTCACTGTCGCTTCGGGGGTGCGCGTAGGAGTTGAAGAATCTGGTTCATCAAGCCATGGTGACACTGTAGGAGAAGGATCAGCTTTCGGGGTAACTAATGATGGTGATTCAATCTGTTCCATTCCCCATAAACGATCAAAAAATTCAATTTCTTCAAAGTATTCTAACTGGTTTTCACACATCGGAGTAACATCACAATCGTATTTATACAAAAATTTTTTTACTTGTTTTGATAAAGTTGAAATATCAACCTGAAGAGCAAGAGGCTCGTCAGGATCCGTATATTTACCAGAGTTTGTAAGGTAACTCAAATACTTTATATTCAGTTCTTCGTCTTTCTTTGAATTTTTTAAGGAAAGTTTACTGAATAAATGTAAAAAAATTTTGGGAATCATAACGTGATGAGTACAAGTCCACTCATCAGAATTGAAACTTTTTTCTTCGTTAATTATTGCTACAAAATTACCGTGAACGGTTTCATAAATAATGGTTCTTTCGTGATTGGAATATCCGACAATAATATAACAAGGCATTTTTGAAGAAAAGTTGGAAGAAAAGGACAAACGTAACGCGGAGAGAAATGAAACTGAAATGAATTGTGAAAACGCCTCAAGAGATTAAAATAGGGATTGGTTCTTCTAAAATTAGAAATTTCAAGACCTCCTATGTAGTTTTTGATCAGTTTAATAAGGGAGGGCGTGTAAAATATTTAAGTTACCTTGCGTGGTATTCTATGTTTATCTAAATTACATTCAAACAAATAGCTTGTATCAAAAATAGCACCTTTAACACCCATTAAAATTCTTATCAGTTGTACATGCACAAAATACTTATCCATTTGAACTAAATTGCAATCCAATATCTTTGCGATATAAAGTACATGTGTATATAAAATAAAATAGATACAACGCTTTCTTTTGCAGACATATACATTCAATCGAAACCATTCATTTCTTTCTATTCAGTTTTGAATCAAGTTACTTTGAAAATTTACTCATTACAATGAATAAAACCAAAACAAGCACCACAGCAAATGCAGATAAAGATTTTGGCGATTGCTATTTTGATATTTCGGAAAACAGTAAAAGATTAGTGCGTGCTACATTGAAAACATATGACCAAACTGGAACTTATGTATTCCTGAAAGTTTTCAAAAAAGCAACTGAAGGCGCTGAATTTGAATGTGTACAAAGATTTTCCTTAAGCAGCGAAGAATTTTCAAAATTACTAAAGTCGGGAAAGTCAATCCGAGCGCAAACAAGTGAAATTTCTGATACTGTTGAAAACAAAGACAAACCACAGTCTAACTGTAAACGAGCCAGGAAATCTCAACTTTCCTCAAACACAAACGATTTCAAGCACGACTCGAATTAATTTTCCTTTACAAAATGGCAGAAGCTATGTTCGAAGTTGTGTTACCTGATTATTTCAAAAAATTTCAACCAAATTTCAAATTTGTTATCACTGAAAAAATTCCTAATTTATCTACTTTTAAAAATTATGCTTTTGGAAGCCACTTCAAATCTGAATATTGCCCTTTTTCAGTCGAGAAGGAAAAAAAAACTCATTACCATATATTGATTCAAGTAGATTCAGAGGAACAATTAAACCAATTTTTTCCTTCCCAAAAATGTTTCAGTGTTCCTTGTATTTTCACTTGCTTCAAATACTTAGTTTCTCCTGCTAAAGATGTCAAAGGAAACGGTGAGTTATTTGACAAGCTTAAGCTAGCTCTCACTTATTCAGCACAACCTGTTGCAGCCAATCCCGATTTGTTAGATTTCACTGCAATCAAAAAACGTTTACCCAATTTATTGCTTTCTGCAACATCATCTAACAAACAAACTTCACCAAATGAAAACGTTTGCAAGAAATCTCCGGCCGTTGGGGGACAGAAACGAATTGATAATACAGTTACGCATGCTGCATCGTCGACGTCAAACAAATCCGTAAGAGTTTCGACTTCAGTTTCAAAGAAACATACAGAAAGCAGACATGTTCAAACAGATGAGATGAATACAGAAACTTTGAAAAGATTTGAAAGTTTAAATAATGGACCCCATTTTGCCGCATTTTGTAAAATAATGGATATTTTGACAAGTGGATATGGAATACTTGATGTAGATACTGATGTGCTATTTGTGAAATTTATTGTTGAAGAGAAAGTTAAGTTTTAATTGATACTTTTCATTATTCCTTTTTTATTATATTGAGTTCAGTAAACATGATTTCAACTTTCGATTTAAAACTCATTCATGAAATTTTTATAGACTTAAAATCACAATATCCAGACAAATCAGTCAGATTTCAGTATTTTTTAGCCACTTGTTTGTATTTGGATGCTGATATTAGTTTGGATTTTGTTTTGAAAAACAGACCATATGGTGGTTTAATTGGAATAGACAATTCGTCGCTCGACAAACACTTGAAACATTTCAAACTTCTTAGAATACATGCTATATTGCATGACGCAGCGGGATATTTGCAAGAAAAAAATCATACCGGTCCTGGGTACACATATGTTTTGCCTTGTCCAATAAAAAACTGTTACCTGGGTCACGTGACAGGTATTGCGTTTTGCTTATTTCTTAAAACATTCAAACCAAAGTTATTTCGTTTGTTGGAATGTTGAGTGAAAGTCATGTTAACCCAAAGAAAGAAAACTAAAAATCTGTTTTTCAACCATCTCATTATTTTAGATATTGAAGGATTTAAATGTGGCAAGAAACCTTTGATCATAAAGGAACTTTCCGTTTGCTCTGCTAATACAATTGATACAATTCATTTTCTGCCACCAGTTCAATTCAACAATTTATCAAAAGAAGAGAAAAAATATTATAATCGGGTATCTAAATTCCTACACGGGCTCCGTTGGGACGAAGGTGAATACCCTTACTCATATTTGGATCAAATTTTTGACAGCATTCGTTTGAGGAACCCAAATTCCCATTTTTTTGCTAAAGGTACACAAAAATCTGTTTTATTAGCTGAATACTTGAAATTACCCGTGACCAATTTGGAAGATATTGGCTGCCCAAAGATTGAACAGTTATTGGTTCAAGAAAAACATATTTGCAAACGACATTCCCATTTACTTCCCTCGCATCAATTATTAAAGCATTTTACCCGTAGAAAATCTAAAGTTTTTTTCGATTGGTTACAAAATGAACTGTCCAATGATGCAAACAACCTTATCTCCAAATTTGGTGGTTTACGCTTCAATGACTAATCAGAGTCCTGAAAACAGTTTAACACCAAGAATTAAAGTTACTCTTACGCGGACAGGCATATTAGATTGTCGAGGAAAACCTCTCCTGCAAAAACTCGAACAAATTACACTGAACAATATCGAAATCGATAATTTACGGAAATTTTTTACAGTTCTTGACTACTTTCACCTGTACAATGTCCAGACTCCAGTAACTTCGCCAGTCAATTCCGTTGTTCAATCTCAACCTGGAAGGGCTCCAACCTCAGCTGGGAGAGAGAAGACAAATCCATTTGCATGACCATCAGCTTCCAGCTGAACTGAAAGAATTAGTCAAAACTGATAACGTTGAGGAAATACATTTAGTTCAAGCCACTATCAGAGTTGCTGCTCATTTTGTTGTAAAGTTCAAATCTAATTGTAACCATGACAAATTCACAAAATATGGGTTTTTCTTCATTGAACGAGGAGTTGATTTGCCCGTTGAACCGAAATGACGAATCACATATATATGCCAAGTTTTGTGAATCATAATAAATATACTTATTGATTGTTTTCATTTTCTTTTGATCTTGTGTGATTACTAGTTGCTAACATGTCGTGTTTGAAAATTCAAAATTTCAAAAAAATATTTTTGCCAAAAGAAAACACACAAAATGTGAGTTTAACAGGTGAGAATTTACCAAAAGAATTATTAGACGAAATCAGTACCGGAAACGTAGAAAAAATTGTTCGGATACTTCTGACAGACAAAAACATAGCAAGATATTTAATAAAATACAAAACAAACGGCAATAGATCAGAGAGAAAAAAAGGCGATTGGTATGCAGTTGTAACTATCAACCTTGATACAAATAAGCAAAAAAAGTTTTCCAGTAAACATGGAAATTGAAGAAACCACCACTGTCGAGAACAATGATTGCGACTTTGTAGACATTGGTGGTGCCGAACAGTCTTTATCTCACGAAAACAGATCTTGGAAATTTTGTAATTCTGTTTCTCTTCCGTCTGCAGAAGTTGTCTTTTTCACACAAGTCTGTTTCATTTTCATTTTGCTCTCTTTATCGATTTCAAAACTGTCTTTTTACAACCTTAGTTGTGATGAGACTGCCATTTGGCTTTCAATACTATCCAGTACAGTTGTTTACATGTTACCCAATCCCAAGTTATAATAATGAATAAGATCATTTCAACAAAAGATCGTCTGTTTATGTCCGTTTCAGGTCCCTCGGGATCTGGCAAAACTGATTTAATTTTTCAAATGCTTCTCAAAGGTACATTCTATCCATCGTATAACAAGATATTTTATTTTTATCTTCACGATCAACCCAAATACCGTTCCTTTGTTTCTCACAACAAATTTGATATTGAATTTATAAAATTGTCCAGCTTTGAAATTGTTAATAACTTGCGGGATTGTATGATTGTCTTTGATGATACCTGTGAAGAAATTTTTAATGAAAAAGATTTTGTTAAATTAGCTACAGCAGTTCGACATAAAAATTTTCATGTTATTTATGTCAAGCACAATTTATTTCAGCAAAGTAAGCAATCACGTACAATAGATTTGAATACAACTCACTTAATTTTGTTCAAATCACCACGAGACATTCAACAAATTGATTATTTAGGCAGACAGTTGAATAATGCAAAATTCCTCCGTCATGCGTATCAGTTAGCAACGAAAGAAGATTTCGGTCATCTGTTGATAGACTTGGATCCCAAAACTTCAGAATGTCTTCGTTATTCGTCAAACATAGTTCCACCATCACCAACCATTTTCTATTTACCATCCTCAAAAGCAGTTATCACATCTCTTGAAAATGAAAGAGAAAGAATTATGTATATTGAAGCAAATGCTCAATAGTCGCCATTGTAGATCAATTTTGACAGGAGCTGATTCAAATTTTATTAAATTTCTTTGCGATTAATTTGTAAATGTTTTTGTGGGACATGTTCCAGCTAACAAGAGTTTCATCGAGAGTAAGAAAATACCATTTGGAAAAATTGTTGACCCTAAGTTTAGTATCCGAGAAAAACGAAAAGTTTTGGCAAACAATATTTCACTGGTTAAATCAATCAGAGAATCGTGTTACATTTACCTGAAAAACTAAAACCTTAAGCATGTATGCTGAAGAATTCATCCTCATTCCTCGAAAAACATATGCTCCAGATGAAAAAACTGCACCACAATCTCAAATCCTTCATAATCCATTAACTAACGACAAATCATCTCAACTCAATTACATACAACGATTTCGAGAACGAAATATCAGCCGTGACTCTCCACCACCATTAAACCCAACATCTCCTATTCCTTTATCCCCTAGTAATGTAGTACAAATCTTCGAAAAAGAAATTTATCTGCACTTACTAATTTCAGTGGTGATGGTGATGATGAAACAGAAGAAAATATTGAATCATACAATTCTCAGCAGCAGACAAGTTCAAAGAGATTAGAAAAAAAGGATGAAAAAAGTTATGGAAAAACCGCTGAAGTGTTTCGAAAGGTTATGGAATCCATTCAAGAGCTATTGGAAGCTAATAAATTGGAAAGGGCAAATATAGTGCTGAATCAGTTGTTCAAAGTTGAATCCTTGACATTAGACGTTGACGGATATGTTCTAATTCAAGGAAAACCAACACTCGTTAAAATTGAATCCTTTTTGTACGATAAACAGCAAAACACAAAAAAACTTGAGGGTGTTTTTTATCCTCAAATTTTGAAAGAACTGAATCTTGATCCTAGCTTAGTGTCTAACACTTATGCCAAACAGATTCTCCGCTCGCTTAAGAGCGAAGCAGCTAAGCCCTCAACTTCTTCCTCCTTCGTCTCCGACAACCCGACAACTGAGGACTCGAAGAGATCGAAACCCTCCTCTTCGAAGACTCGATCGACAACTTTCAAACCCAAAACCAAGAAATCCGACAAAAGAAAAACCCAGAAAAAAGAATTTTTCCCCAACACCAACGACGACGATGACGACGATGATAAAAACTATGAAAGCAGTAAAGAATAGTTTGCGACGACGTCAACAAAAGAATGGAAATCCTACTATCAGTGAAGAAAAGAAACTCAAATTACTCTACACGAAAGGTCCAGCTGCATTTGGTAGCGTTAAAAATTTAACAAATGCTAGTCAACTCTCACCAAAAAAAGTTAAAAATTTTCTGAGATCTCAATCATCGCATACAAAGTATGGATTGTTTCGTAAAACATATCCTCGGCTAAAAGTGATTGTTAACGATATCAACGAAATTTGGACTCTTGACTTGGCTTATGTTGATAAATTGGCTAAATATAACCGAGGGGTACGATATTTATTAGTTGCTGTCGATTGTTTCTCTCGCTACTTACGAGTGGAACCCCTGAAGACCAAATATGCTAAAGAAACAACCGAAGCTTTCAAAAAAATGATCAAAACAAAACAACCAAAAAAAGTTTGGGTTGACAAAGGCACCGAGTTTAAAGGAGAGTTCGAAAAGTTATGTACTAAACGAGAAATCATCAAATACAATACTCACAGTGAAAAAAAATCAGCGTTTGCCGAAAGAAACATTCGATCGCTGAAAAGTATTATCTACAAATACTTGGAGTTTGAATGGACTTACAGTTATATTGAAAAATTACAAAGTTTTGTTCAAACGATTAACTCACGCGTTAATAGAGTAACAAAATTGGCTCCAAACAAGGTCACAAGAAAACATGTACCTGCTTTAGTTTCATTAATTGCAAACAGTTCATCGAAGTTGGTACAGAAGCCAAAATTTTATGTTGGTGACTATGTGCGAATAGCGAAGACTGACTTGCCTTTTAGAAAAGGTTACAAGCAGATTTTTACAGACGAAGTTTTTGAAATAGTTGCCATTCCTACAGTAAACCCTCCAACATACAGTCTCATTGATGCGGAAAAGGAAGAAATCAGCGGAAAATTTTATGAAAAAGAACTTAGTTTAATTGGAAACAAAGCTGATTATAACGAAAATGGGCAGTGATGAGTTTACTGTACATTTGATTTCAACAGCATCAATGGATTATTTCCCAGACAACACTTTGGCCAGTTTTAGAAATTTTTGTAAAGAAGAAATAGCTTTAGACGGAGATTGGAGAGTTGCTCTCTCAGAAATAATTTTCCCCACAAAATTAAACAATGTTACTGATGAGGAAATTACGTACTTCAGAGCATCCGAAGTAGTAGCCAGTAAATCCAACGCTGGCAATCGGAATACAATTTCCAGACCCTACTATGGCGAAAAAGTTTTTATCAAATCAGGAGAGTACACTTTTATAGAACAATTGATTAATGAGATAAAAAACAAAACTCAAAGACAAAATTCATTTTGATGCGAGTCCTCAAGAAATCACGAATAGCATGAGCATTTGGATGAACGCAAATGAAGGAATCTCATTCCCAAGTCCCCAAATACCCAGTCTGTTAGGCTACAATGCAAAGCTTGATGAGAACGGTGAATATCACATTGGTTACAAAATGATACCCTCCTTCGATGCATCTTATGAGGGAAACGAACTGTACGAATCTCATTTCCCATATGACTTATCAAGTGGGACAAGTCTAATTTTTGTCTATATTGACATTATTCAATACCAAACTGTTGGTGATGCAAAGGCCCCATTGTTACGCGTCATTGATTCAAATAGACGGATCAAAAACGGTAGTGCCTGCACCATTGAACCGAATCATCGAAAAAACTTCACTAATTTAGACTACAAAAAATTATTCACTTCATCTGTACAATCAATATCGGTACAGTTGCGCACAGAAACTGGAAGACTAGTGCCCTTTGCAGGAACTGGTAAAGTTGTGTTGACTCTAAAATTCAAGCGCTTTGATTGAAAACCAATGGAACAATATTATGCAAAGCAAGCTTCACTTCCTCATTTCTCTGGACACTACCGACAACGCGGCAGTGGATTTGGCGCTTTGGCTGCTGGTATTGGTCGTGTTGCTATACCGTTTGCACGACGGGTTATTCTACCGGCTGCGAAAAAACTGGGCAGAGAACTTTTGATGAGTGCAGCGCCAGAACTAATTGATGTCGCTATGAAAAAGAAGTCTCCTAAACAAGCATTGAAAAACACTGTCACAAAAACTGCAAGAAAACAACTCGGTGGTGGTAGACGTCGTCGGCGAAAGACACCAATGAATGGATTACGAAGAAGAAGGCCAGTAGGGGCTCGAAAAAGAAAAACAACCATTCGAAGAAAAACCAGACCAGTGAGAAGTCGAGCAGATTTTTTCTCAAACATCAAAAATGATCGCTAATTTGTTACCCAATGAAGCTACACATAGCTCTCTGGATTTGTTTGAAAAACAACCTCTTTTGATTACTTTTGAAAACGCTTTTGATCAAAAAATTGGACCTGTCTATTCACCCAATGGACCAATGCTTGAATTTGAAATCACCGGTGACCGTAATAATTTTGTTGACCTGCAAAAAATTTATTTGGAAATACGATGCAAAGTAACGCAATCAAATGGAGCTGATCTGCGATACGACAACACTGATCCTACTGTGTCTGATTCACCGTTCCTCGTAAACAACTCCCTGTATTCCCTTTTCTCTGACTGTACCCTCTCTGCTAATGGACTCAAAATCTCAAATGCCAATAGTAATTTTGCGCATAAAAGCTTTATTGGAACAGAATTTTCTAACAGCAAAGGAGCCAAGGATTCATGGCTTAAGTGTCAGGGATATCGTTTTGAAAACAATCCCGCTGCAATAGATGCAGCTGATTTCACATCTCAACGAGAACTGGTTCGTGAATCGAGGGAAATTTGGTTCTATGGACCCGCTGGAGTTGATTTTTTCACATGTGACAAGCATTTGTTGAGCGTTGTTACCCTCAGACTTTCCTACAGACGTTCTCATGAAGACTTTCTCATTATTTCTGAAGATGCTGCCAAGCATTACAAGCTGCAAATACTCGAAGCGAACCTATATGTTAAAAAAATGACTGTGACCGACCATGTGCTCTCTGCCATTGAATCAACTTTGCTCAAAACTCCTGCGAACTACCCATATCAAGAAGAAATTACAAAAACATTTCTTGCAACAGCTGGTCAGCGCAGCTGGCAACAGGAAGACATTTTTGCTCGTGAACCGGTGAGACAAATTATAATAGCATTGAACACAAATAATGCATTTCTAGGAACAAACCGAACGAATCCTTTTCATCATCAAAAATTTGGATTGGAGCAAGTTACCTTGAGACGGAACGGTTTACCAATAGCAAGTACACCAATCAGTACACAAGATCATAAACGTCTCTTCTTCAACACACTATCAGCGCTAGGTTTGTTGCACTGCGGGCTGGGAATCACTCTGGATAACTACCAACAGCTCATGACTTCTTGCATCCAGAACTTACTAACTGCTCAGTTTCACTCGATCTTCAATTCTCAAACGCGTTGACAGCAAACCTTGAAATTTTTGTTTGGGGTATACGCTCATCCAATGTATTTATTACCTCCGACCGCAAAGTTACAAAGAACGTCCTTCCAATTTCGACCGTCTAAAAATGGATGAAATTCAGTTGCAGGATCTCATTCAGAACTGTAAACATCTGAAATATCAGTTTCTTGGAGTATTTGCAGCGGACAATTTTCCACCTCACATCCCAAACAATATCTTTATGATTGTGAACACTTCAAAATCAGATTCTCCGGGGACATATTGGATTGTAATTTGCAACAGAAGAAATGTTTTATATTTTGCTGATCCTCTCGGTCTTCCTCTTTGGCAGTACAAAATCTGTATAAACGATTGAACGAGAATTTTCATCAGGTGACTGAATTGATGACAAACTTTCCCATGCAAGACTCAAACTCTACCATGTGCGGTTCTTTTTGCATTTATATTGCACATTTGATTTATGATAAAAACTTTAATGATGATGCTTCTGATTTTGCTTACATAAAGGATCATGTTTTGAAACGTTTCCTAACTCACATGCTTACCCATTAACTAAAAATTTAATATGGCTGTTTTGTACACTTTTCAATTTCATTTTAAACACTACATTTTTTAGTAATTGATATTTTTACCCAAATTTTAACTGAATATCAGTAATCCGAGAAGTTAGATTACTATAGAAAAAATACAAAATCGATCTATGGCGGGATATCACCATACCAGCAACTGTTGCCTCCTTTCAGTAATATTTCCGGACGGGTTTCGAAACGCCGCCTTTCGGCTGAGAGTCGAGCGCCATGCGTTTTCCTCTACTCGGACCCCAAGAAATTTTGTTCCACTTCAATTTTATAGTAACAAGTTAGGTACAAGTTTTGACAATATTTCTGGGCACTTTTGGCTTTCATCAGTGTTCTCGTTTTTTCAAGATCTTAACCCACTTCAACTTATTAGCTCTTTCAACCTTTCTATAAAATCAAAGCTTTTGTCATAGATTTCAGACGTTTATTTTTCAGACTCCTGTAGACACGGAAAATGGAAATGTCGAAATTTTCCAGCCAATTTCATTATTTTAGAGTTTTCAGTGTTGCATAATTTTACTTTGTTTTTTACTTTCATTTAGCTTAAAGAAAATTTTCATTCTTATTTCGGTCAAATTGATCATTAGCTTTTGCCTAAATAGAGGTGGCGGCCGCCGCAATTGACGAATTTTCCTTTCTTTGAGATTCAGCAATAAAACATGCATTTTTGAAGGAAATCGTTCACCGCAGCCAACAGTTAAGCTACGCTGCCAAAATCTGGTGCTTTCCTATTACATATAATAGGTATATAATGTCCTTTTACATGTAAACAAGCCAATACCCCCAAACTTTAGAAGGGAAAACATGCACCGACCAAAACTTAATTCCATTCCCGTTTCCACAACGTTCAGTGGGAATACTCAATATTTGACCGAAGTTTTACATAGGGATCATTAAGTATAAAAATTATACATTGGGATCATTAGGTATAAAAATTATTCATAGGGATCATTAGGTATAAATATTTTACATAGGGATCATTAGGTATAAATATTTTACATAGGGATCATTAGGTATAAATATTTTACATAGGGATCATTAGGTATAAATATTTTACATAGGGATCATTAGGTACAAATATTTTACATAGGGATCATTAGGTATAAATATTTTACATAGGGATCATTAGGTATAAATATTTAACATAGGGATCATTTGCTATGAAAATTATACATAGGGATCATTAGGTATAAATATTTTACATAGGGATCATTAGGTATAAATATTTTACATAGGGATCATTTGCTATGAAAATTATACATAGGGATCATTAGGTATAAATATTTACATAGGGATCATTAGGTATAATCTATACCCAATGATCCCTGTAGGGATCACTCCACCCCCCCCCCGATCCCAGTGTCGTATATCTATACTACTAACCACACTGAACGCAATTTTATCCTTTCCCTTAAACATTGAAAATAAGACCTGGATTCTAATAAGATTATTTGACATTAGGTAATAATTCTTTGAGTAATTGCTTCTAATCAATCAAATAATGGAGTTAAATGACCTTTTAGGAAAACTCTACAAAAATTAAGAAAAAATAATTATTGAACTTCTTTCGATCTCAAAGTTGTAGAAAAAAGTCATAGTTACATCAACTTGAATTTCAGTCCACCTGACTGTTTAGATCAAAGCAGTAATTCATTATGAGGGTTTGTTGGATTGTTCAATTGCGGAAACAGTTTTTAAAAATTTTACCAGATTTTTTACAGAATAACCTGGGTCCCAAATGTGGAAATATGAAACAGTTTACCAAAATCACTAGCGGATTTTTCAAAAAAGCATCCAAATCATCAAATATATACGTGTAGCATGTTCCTCTGCAAGCAGAACAATAGCTTCTCATCACCGCAAAAATTGTTTTAAAAGTTTTTGTTTGTGTACATAATTTTTTCATATTGATTGTTGTTTTTGTTTATCGGGTTTGTAGATTTTGTTGATTTTTATGTGAAAAAAAAATCGTTTGCATTTTTTGTATTGTAAAATACTTTTAAGTACAAAATTTTTAAAATTTCTCTCTAAATCAAAAAATGGAAAAAAAATGGTTTTTTATTTTTTGTTTAGGGCTTGCCTAATTTTTGGGGCGCAATTGTGCAAAAAATCTCACCGAATCACTGGCCTTAAAAAAACCTGATTTGACTCATTTTATCGCTCATTTCTTTCAAATTTTTAATTAATAACGCTTGATGAGCCAAATCATTAGGTATAAATATTTTACATAGGGATCATTAGGTATAAATATTTTACATAGGGATCATTAGGTATAAATATTTTACCTAGGGATCATTTGCTATGAAAATTATACATAGGGATCATTAGGTATAAATATTTTACATAGGGATCATTAGGTATAAATATTTTACATAGGGATCATTTGCTATGAAAATTATACATAGGGATCATTAGGTATAAATATTTACATAGGGATCATTAGGTATAATCTATACCCAATGATCCCTGTAGGGATCACTCCACCCCCCCCCCCCCTCCGATCCCAGTGTCGTATATCTATACTACTAACCACACTGAACGCAATTTTATCCTTTCCCTTGAACATTGAAAATAAGACCTGGATTCTAATAAGATTATTTGACATTAGGTAATAATTCTTTGAGTAATTGCTTCTAATCAATCAAATAATGGAGTTAAATGACCTTTTAGGAAAACTCTACAAAAATTAAGAAAAAATAATTATTGAACTTCTTTCGATCTCAAAGTTGTAGAAAAAAGTCATAGTTACATCAACTTGAATTTCAGTCCACCTGACTGTTTAGATCAAAGCAGTAATTCATTATGAGGGTTTGTTGGATTGTTCAATTGCGGAAACAGTTTTTAAAAATTTTACCAGATTTTTTACAGAATAACCTGGGTCCCAAATGTGGAAATATGAAACAGTTTACCAAAATCACTAGCGGATTTTTCAAAAAAGCATCCAAATCATCAAATATATACGTGTAGCATGTTCCTCTGCAAGCAGAACAATAGCTTCTCATCACCGCAAAAATTGTTTTAAAAGTTTTTGTTTGTGTACATAATTTTTTCATATTGATTGTTGTTTTTGTTTATCGGGTTTGTAGATTTTGTTGATTTTTATGTGAAAAAAAAATCGTTTGCATTTTTTGTATTGTAAAATACTTTTAAGTACAAAATTTTTAAAATTTCTCTCTAAATCAAAAAATGGCAAAAATGGTTTTTTATTTTTTGTTTAGGGCTTGCCTAATTTTTGGGGCGCAATTGTGCAAAAAATCTCACCGAATCACTGGCCTTAAAAAAACCTGATTTGACTCATTTTATCGCTCATTTCTTTCAAATTTTTAATTAATAACGCTTGATGAGCCACAAAAGGTATAAATATTTTACATAGGGATCATTAGGTATAAATATTTTACATAGGGATCATTAGGTATAAATATTTTACATAGGGATCATTAGGTATAAATATTTTACATAGGGATCATTAGGTATAAATATTTTACATAGGGATCATTAGGTATAAATATTTTACATAGGGATCATTAGGTATAAATATTTTACCTAGGGATCATTTGCTATGAAAATTATACATAGGGATCATTAGGTATAAATATTTTACATAGGGATCATTAGGTATAAATATTTTACATAGGGATCATTTGCTATGAAAATTATACATAGGGATCATTAGGTATAAATATTTACATAGGGATCATTAGGTATAATCTATACCCAATGATCCCTGTAGGGATCACCCCCCCCCCCCCCGATCCCAGTGTCGTATATCTATACTACTAACCACACTGAACGCAATTTTATCCTTTCCCTTGAACATTGAAAAAAAGACCTGGATTCTAATAAGATTATTTGACATTAGGTAATAATTCTTTGAGTAATTGCTTCTAATCAATCAAATAATGGAGTTAAATGACCTTTTAGGAAAACTCTACAAAAATTAAGAAAAAATAATTATTGAACTTCTTTCGATCTCAAAGTTGTAGAAAAAAGTCATAGTTACATCAACTTGAATTTCAGTCCACCTGACTGTTTAGATCAAAGCAGTAATTCATTATGAGGGTTTGTTGAATTGTTCAATTGCGGAAACAGTTTTTAAAAGTTTTACCAGATTTTTTACAGAATAACCTGGGTCCCAAATGTGGAAATATGAAACAGTTTACCGAAATCACTAGCGGATTTTTCAAAAAAGCATCCAAATCATCAAATATATACGTGTAGCATGTTCCTCTGCAAGCAGAACAATAGCTTCTCATCACCGCAAAAATTGTTTTAAAAGTTTTTGTTTGTGTACATAATTTTTTCATATTGATTGTTGTTTTTGTTTATCGGGTTTGTAGATTTTGTTGATTTTTATGTGAAAAAAAAATCGTTTGCATTTTTTGTATTGTAAAATACTTTTAAGTACAAAATTTTTAAAATTTCTCTCTAAATCAAAAAATGGCAAAAATGGTTTTTTATTTTTTGTTTAGGGCTTGCCTAATTTTTGGGGCGCAATTGTGCAAAAAATCTCACCGAATCACTGGCCTTAAAAAAACCTGATTTGACTCATTTTATCGCTCATTTCTTTCAAATTTTTAATTAATAACGCTTGATGAGCCAAAAAAGTTTGTGCATTTGATCCAGAAAATTGTTAGTATCTACGTGAGACTTTGAAGGTTTTTTTGTCCGTTAAGAAAATCGTTTCGAGTTAGCCAAAAATTATTGACAAATTTTTTGAAATCAAAAACCACGGTAAACTTTTTGAAATTTTAATTCATATCCTCACATCTAACTCTCAGTACAAAGCGAAGCATTTGGCATCCTTTCATCCGTTGTTTGAACCATTTGCAAGCTTCAATTCAATATGCATTGTATTTTGAGCTGAATTAATTCGCCGCAATTGCTACACACCAATAAATTATTCAAAATTTCCTTTGCTCTAATTATTCCATTTTTGAAACTTTCAAGCCTCTATAGTTTCATCAGAAATAATTGCACGAGAATTTTTTTGTTAAACTAAAGCTCATAACGTTATAATTTTTCCAATGGCAAATAAAGTTTCTATCAGTAAATTTGAAGTAGAAGTACGAACAAAAGTTTATTCCGTCACTTTCTTCAAAGTTTGAAGCAGTTGCATTATGAGGCCAAACTGTGTATTTTGCGAAGTGTAAGCGGACTCCGCATTGAGGACGGTACCTTTGATTTTTTGTTTTTTCATTCTTTTTGATTTTTCCGACAAAGTTTTAACGCGTTTAAAGAGTTGCCTCTGGATTCCAGAGACATGCAGACACCAAATTATGCTCCTATCCAGTGCACAGTTTGGCCTCGTAATGGAAAAAAAATTCCTCGGGAAATTGAATAAGTAATGACATGTTTTGTTTCAAACAACTAGTTTTGCGTTGAGAAATTTGAGAAATAATCACTCACAGAAATTTATTTAAAAACTTAAAGCGAGACAAAAAAGCTCAGTTTTTTTAGACTTTTCAATTGTGACCCATTAAAGTTCTAGTTGCACAAGATTTTGTCTTAATGTGTACTTATTTGTTTCAGGAGAGTTCAAAATAATATTCGGTCAAAATATTAAAAATTTTGACATTTTATTTTTGAAAATCTATACTAGTTCCCTTTTCTCGTGAAAACCCTAGATCCACCCCGTAAAACTAGGCGCAAAGAAAGTAATTTTTTGTGGAAATGGTTGATAGCAAATATTTTTAACGAAAAAATGAGCTGTTCTGTTATTCTTACTAGTTTCACAGCACGTACACATATTTTAAAAATATGTTTCATTTAAAGCGTTAAAAAATGGTCTACTTTTAAAAAACATTCAGCGTTTTCTGTTTTTACACTTTTGTTTAAATTAAAGTAGCTGACTTCAATTGCGTCAACTAGTTCATACGGCCGCATGAATTATCGTAGTTTTTATTGATCACGATGTTATTGTGTCTTAACACGTTTTCATCAAATACTTTGACAATATCAGACCTCAATTTTTCGCAAAAAGTCTAATCTCGATATTCGAAAAACTTTTAACAGTCATTTTTCTATTTCAACTAATTACTCACTGAAATACGTTTATTTTACTGGTTTAAAATTTTAAAACAGCAACAGAACAGTTTCTAAAATTTGAGTCGGTTTGTACAAAACAAACAACTTAGAATTTACTTGGAGTTAATTTTGAACTATTTAGTCATTTTTTGAGCAAAAAACAAACAATTAAAGGAAAAAAGTAAACCCAAAAACAGCCTCAAAAATTTCAATTGATTATTTTACTCCTACAGCCAAAAAAGTTTTCGTAACATATAATTTTCGGTTAACAAAGAATTAACGGTTCCCAATAGAATTGGTTATTTTTTCTGTATTTTTTTGACAGGTTTTAGGACCCATTTCTTAAACTGGAGCCACTAATGCTCAAAGAAGCAGTTTTCAATTGCTCACAAAAATTTGAAAGTTTTTAGTTTTTACAAATATCGCGATAGTCAATTGTCTGACAGCCATACACCGAAACATTTTATTGGTTTTTAATCAAAGTTTTTTTGGTACAATTTTCAGAAATTTTTTCCATTTCCTGTCAACTGTAGGGACAAATCAGTAATGCGCTAAAGGAGTTTCTTGATCTTATAAAATTATCTGAAAAAACTCCTAAAAAACACAAAGACACACGAAAAAGTAAGTCTCCCGTTGCAATCAAGTTTCAATCGGAAATTTTTATTCAATCTGATTGCTTGAAGGAAAATGACTATTGAAAACAGATTATCTTTGATTTTTTGAACTTAAACTCATCAAGATTATTTCTTAAGGCTGAGTTCCCACCACTGCAATCGATCCAAGTGCTCACCTTTTTATATCTTTTAATCTTGATTGTTCTGCCTTTTTTTGGATAGCTTAACGTCGTAACGTCGTATAATGTCACTTTTATACTTGACTAGCAAAAGGAAATTAATAACGTAAATCAGAAATTGAAGCGCTCCTAATACAGAGCCCTGGGAAACACCGCAAGCCAAGCTTTCCATACCAGATCATTTCGGTTCAACGGCGACAAGTTGATTACAGTTTGTTGAAGAACTCGATAAACTTTCTTATTATTACCACTTTCTTATTTATCCCATATTTTTCCTTAGAAATCTGTGGTTTTCAGGCCATTAACTGGTACCATTTTTCTTAATACGGAGCCTCTATTTATTTAACTAATAAAGAATTTGGTAAGCGGCTCGTGATAGCTGTCGAAAATTTTTAGACTGTCTGATTGATTCCACCCCGAATCTTGGTTTTACAAAAATCTAACTGAATCGACTAATTTTTGTGCTGTATATCCAATAAGATATACTTGACTTTTGTGCCATAGTTGACTGAAATAAGCTCCTCCTTTAACATTTTAGTCTGATAATTTTTGTTCTTTTCTATCGATTCGGTGGGTGGAGTTAAATGAATTAGACTTCACTCTATTCACAATTTTAGCTTGAAAAAAATTGCGTTCTCAGAAACTGTTTGGTATTTTAACTATCCCATCATATTTTCAAAAGATCAATGCAGCATTATCATTTTGATTACTTAAATAAGATGAACGAGGAATTTTGACGAGTTTAGACGGTTTGAGAAATATATGTTCTATCAAAAATCTTTGTTGAATAAATAATTTCCAATTTTTCGAAACAACAATGATTTCTTTTGACTAATTCCTAAGTAATCAGTCAACTTCTTTTCCTACCAATTGTTTACTTCAGTTATCAGTTAGTAAAAATAAACGTGAACACTTTCTGTTTTATTCTGACGTCAGAGAATTATCCCCATTTTAAATTCTCCTGGGATGTAAGGAAAAACCGCGCGATTATCATGCGCTGCTAACTTGGCTTTTATATCATCAATCAGAGTGATTAGGAGATGATATTAAAGGTAAGTAAGCTTGATTCAAACAAACCAATTTATTAATTTTAAGGTTGCGTTTGAGTACCATCGGGACAGGAGCTCCGATCCCCCCCCCCCCCATTTTGCTTCTCAATTCAGGGTTTACCGTTAAAAACTACGCTTGGAAAGTTCTAAATTACAAAATAACTTTTGGCCACATACGCAACATTCAAAATTTCATGTAGGTTATTTTTATTTAACTTAATTTCATAAATGATAGTGATAAATGTGAACAACATGTTTTTGAACATGAATTTGAACAAGATTACAAAGATGAACCTGGCTTTTTCCTAAAATACGTTTTTGGCTAAGTATAAGGATCCACTTTCATTTTTAAAAAAATATATATGCCCCTCCCTCTACCCCCACACCCATTCCCCATTCCTCCAATAAAATCCTTGATTCGACTCTGATACTTATTACGCTTGCGATAAGCAAGCGTTATCATATCGGAATATAGTCTTTTTTTTCGGGTTAAAAACTAGTTAACTAGTTTAACAAAAGCAGTTGAATCAGTAAGCATGCCGCTTTATTCACTTCTTCCTTCTTCCACTTCTTCCGTGCACGGCCCTTCTGTTCACGCCTTTCCTATTTCCAGGTCTGGGGCCGAGTCCCGGCTGGACCTCATTTTTTTGCGATTGAAATTTTTTTCGATATAAATTGAATGGTCGGAATTTCGTTTTTCTGCTCAAATTTTGTCAGCTAAATTGCCACATCACGGATTTTGCTTGTGCTATAAGCAACTTTTTTGCAGTTGCAAGTGCATGGGTTGTTCATTCCAGTTTCAGGGAGGGACTTGAATTATGTTGGGTTGCTAAACTTATATTCAATTGTCTGACTTGTTTGCCTAGAGTGATTTTTTTATGAGACATACAAAAAATTAAATGTTAGTTGACCTGATTTTTTAATTTTTTAAATATTTTTGATTTTCACTTGTAGTTTTTATGTTTGTTGTCTCGCAAGTGGTGTTAAGCTCCGCTTCGCCGCTGCTTAGAAACAAAATAAATGAAGTCCCTAAGACGATGAATTTATATATTATAGCATTATGTACCAGGTGTTTCAGATAAACTCTAAATCGGACAGTTTCTCAGAGATTGAAAGCATTTTTGAAATTTATTGAATGTAGTTCGAATAACGTCTGTAAGGACTTTAAAACGATATGTCACTCAAATATCTCCGATTACTAATTCCGGTAGTTGATTTTGCGTGGAGAACAAAAATAAAACTAAAACCCACCCGAATACAAAGATTCCTCCCATTTTTTAAATGGTCGGAACAAAAAAAATGAAATTTTAGAAAAAAGAACAAATTATGTATTGTCAGACATCGATTATTTCAAATTCCGTTAAAATTATTTTAAAAAAGAATTTGAACTAAATGAACTAAATTAGAAATGTTCACACTTTATTTTTTCGCAGCAAGACCTTTTTCATAAAGCCCTTCTTTTTAGGAAAAATCAAAAGAAAGGCTTTATAATGATAAATCACTCAGTTTATTGGCTGTTTAGTTCAGATACTTGATTTTGGGTGGAAAACATTTTTTTTAAGTGCCTCGAATACGTAATACAGACCCAAGACGTGGTCGGAACCGGGCTTTTTTTGCTTAACAAATGATGTAATAGGATTTCCGAGTAGTTCCACCAACAGCAATTTAAAAGCAGAACGATTCGTACTCAAAAAAACCGACGCTTTATAAACTTTTCATTATTTGAGCCAAAAATCGTATAAAACAATTAAAACATGTAAAAACTTCCTATCATCAGAAGGCATGAAACTTTTTATGAGCATCAAAAAAAAGTTTTTAATACCTTTGCTATGTTGTGTGAACTTTTCACGCCTTTTAGCCAATATTAAAATTTTTAGGGCATTGTATGAATGTTTTGACAAAAAATACGTTTTTTGGTAAAAATTGGTGCTCGATGCACATTAAAAAAAATAGGGTTGTTCTGTCAATGATGGATGCACGTCTATGAAAATAGTACCCACGGGGATACCCTTCATTAAGTCAAATCTAAATCTGAAATTCGAATCTAATAGGTCGAATCTAAATTTTGTGAACTTGAATCAAAGGCTTGGCTTAAGTTATAAAAAATTAAATGTCTTAATTTCTCGCTCATTAATTTGGACAAATTATTAATTCAAGCATGTCAATCGGAACATATTGAAAACCCTGAATGTTCCGACTGCCCATTAATTAGTCTCTAATACTTTTTGGTAACTAAAACAGTGAACCTAAGAATTTGAGGTGGTTATATCAAGTGTTAAGCTTTGAGTCGTTTACGGAATTAATAAGACCAATTAGATTGTCTCAATTCAATTTGACGCGGATATGAGTGCGGATAATTTGCCATGCATAAATAGTTCGCGTATTGAAACTAAATATAAAGCCTTATTTCAGCAGCCAAGCATCTCTTTAGTCTTGTGCAAGCATACTCTGATGGCAATCACAAAATTTTTTGATTGATACCCATAAGCTTTTCTAAATTTGGTCTGATTAAAAGAAACCAAATCCGGGCATATATATTCCTCATTTTCTTCGAAAGTCGGAACAAAAATAATTCTTCAAGAAAATTGAACTATATTTTTCTATCAAGACATAGCTGATTGAATATTTTCAATGCCTTGTCTCACTCTGATCTTGTTTCAATTTTTTGATACATTTTGAAAAATTGTACGTCATCAAATTTTTTTGAAAATTCAACGCGAGCGCAATTTCATGGATCATGAGAATGAACTTGTTTCTTGTGACGTTTTTTTACGGCCAGCATTTAAGAGAATTCGATTTAAAAAGCACAAGATGTCGTAGACTAATTAAATGTTTCATTCTTGGTCATTTTTTGGCCATGCTTTTTTGCGCTAAGACTCAGTTTTGCAAAAAATTGGTCCGCAAACGATGAAATTTTGAAGTTTAGATCTCTCTTGTTCTGATTGTACATTTGTTTTGTTTTGCTTGAACTGTTTTCGTTTCGATGATATGCCTCCATGGCTATCCAAAAACTGCAAAAAAGATCTGCAAAACTTAAAGAAAAAAGTTGAAAGTTATACGATTTTTTTTGATGTTTCTAATTAACTTTTTTTTAAAATAAAATCTTACATGCCAACCTGCCGCTCCTCTATTTTTATTATTTCGTTTCCGCAATTTTTCTGCAGCTTGAAAAGGTCATGATTTCTTGTTTGATTTATTGGTTTGAGCTTTTGCATTTTCCCATTACAATGTTTTGATCGAAATGTTTTGATCGAAATGTTTTTCCAAATTATAAATGTTGTGAACTCAAACCACGTTTTAAGATACTTCATTTTAATTTAACCATGGCAAGCTTGTACAAAGACAAACTTTTCCTTGACAGATAATACTTGCAGTTGAAATTGGATTAACTTTGTCTGAAACTTAAAAGACACAACCTTTTATTGATGTTTGGTAATTTTTAGGTGCTTTCAGTTTTCGAAAATACTTGGAAAGTAAGTAAGATCAAGGCTACAGGTACTTAGCTTATAAATTAAAATCATCTTGAGATCACCTAACATTATCAGCTCATTATACTGGGTCTGGAACATTTTTTGATGATCATTGTACACAAGATAAAATACTTTCCGCTTTTCTGGCCATATTTTGTCAGTTTAGTGATTCTCTTCACATTCTCCTCTCTGTTTCAGAAGTGATAAAAAACTGATCTTTGTCTCATTGTAACTACATCTAGTGTGCTTCCAGCAAAACGCAAGATTAATTGAACCTCTTTTATTAACCTCCGCCTCCCCCAGTAATATAATATATAAGATTCTTATAAGATTTTGAATTTTTACTGACACCCGGGTACAAAATGGGGCATTTGTTATCAGGTGCAAAGTTTGTATACGCTTAACCATTGAATAAGTCCGTAAATGGGGGTGGGTATCCGTTACAACGTACCTTTTAGGGACAATATTTACAGGATCCAATTATATTGTTCAGGGAAACACGGCTGTCCAAATTAATCAGATCGGTTGTTGACCACACATCAGTTCGTGAAAAATGACTTTTAAATTGCAAGTCAGTTGCGTGTAACCTTTGATGCTTGTTTAGCATCCGCTACTTAAGTCATCAAAAGGATGCTGTTTTAAGAGTCTATGAGAGCAATACAAGCTGAAATTACAGTAAGAGTCTCTGTTGGTAGTTTTTCGTGGCTAGAGTTTTCCAAGGTTCAGCTTAAAAGGCTTCAGTTTGTGGCTGAACTTAGTTGAACTATTATGGTATTAAAGGTTATGTGCCGGCTTGTCTAAAAATTTATAACTGTTGCATCTGAAAACTGTGACGGAACTTCGGCAAGTTGTTAGATTCCTATAAATCTCAGCCACCTAGTCTCAATCTTGTATAAAGCACCACGTAGTTACAACGAGGTCGAAATTATGAGGACATAATGCTTTTCTGGCATACTTTAACAAACGTTTTCACCACTAAAACTGTCCTCTTCAAACAAACCATATTACGACACTCTTAGCCACAAAAGCTAAATTTTTGTGATAACGCTTTGAGTTACAATACTTTTATGTAGTTTGTTTTTGAGAGAGAAATGCGCGCCGAACAAAAAAAAACAGTTTTTCTGAATTGCTTTTTTGTATGATTAATAATCGGCAAGGTATCAGGCAAGCGCACAATTTTGTCACCGCGAATGCGATCATCATAAGGAGCAAAGATATTATGTTATTTTCTTGATAAAAAGCTTAATCCTTGATCAAAAAATTGGAATCGTTGTTGGCTTACCCCTGAGATCTTTGTTGCCCTTTAATTGATTAACAAAGATGGTTTAGAGCTGTCTAGACGTGATTTGTATCACACCTTATTCATGCTCTGACTTTCAAAGAAAATGCGGATTATATTTGCTTGCGGTGGTTCTTATACCATCTGAAAAATATTGACATCCTGAGCTTAAAATTGAGGTTTTAAATGGGCCATTAGGCCAGTTTGAGAAAAAGAATGTCAGCTATTGACAACTGGAGGAATATGTTTGCGTAGGGTATTTTTATTCAGACCAATTTCAACAAAAAAATTGAAGGCGTGGTGATTGATCCTGCAATCCTAGAATACCCAGCGGATATGCTTAAACTAGCTTGAGGTCGTTTGCACAATGATCGTTTACTTCTTAAAAATACCACTAAATAATAAATTATGCGTAGCAAATTATTGTTCCGACTTTCGGAGGAAGTGCAGAATGTTTATGCTTGGTGTGGTTTTTTATACAGTCAATATTCGACTCGTTAACTAAGCATTTTTGACGAAATTTTTTAATACCATCTGAGAGATGTTATCTTAAGCTCAAAATTAAAAAGATATTTCACTTGTAATCATTTTTTTGTATAGTTACGAGCGTTTTAACCAATTTGGGATAATTAAAGAGCGATATTTTGCGTATTTTAACACAAGTAAGAAGCGAATTAATGCGTTCCAATTAAATTGAGGCCATCAAATTAATCCTTCTACCGCAATACGAGACGCTAAATACATCCTTAGTATTTTACATAGCGGGTGGGATATAAAATAAAGAGAAAATGAATTTATTGAACCAAAACAAATTGTCAACTGGCCTTAAATTGAGTCGGAACATACAGGGCTTTGTGATGATATACGAGCAGTCTTGTTTCGCATTCATAAATATTCAAAATTAAGTTTATGCTAGCTAGCAAACTAAATTGTCATTCTAATTCCGCAATTCTACGTACTACACAAGTTTTACTTTTTAATTTTCTTACAATCGAGTCAGTGAGTATAATGTTGTATTATAAAATCTTTTTTTTTGTTTTTCTTTCCGCATTTTTTTTAAAAATTGATACTCAAAAAATGAGGGAATAGAAGAAGAGGAAGGGAGACTCCTATTCTGCGAAGACAAGAGACCCTTTATATCTTGGTTGGAGATTCAAACCTGGCACATCAAAAAATATTAATAATTTTTAAGGCTTATTTTGGCCCTTTTCTATCACTATTTCACTTTTATGTAACTTCTTTTACTGTTTTTTGTTACGACTTTCGATACGAAAGTAACGGAATATTTGTGCTCGGGGTGGGTTTTTTTTTCTTCAGACAAATTTCGACTTTTTAACTAGCCATTTTTGACGGAATTTTTTTTATATCATTCAAAAGATATTGTTGTCAAATTTGAAAAGATATTTCACCTGTGATCATTTTTCATAAAGTTATGGGGGTTTAAAGATTGCCATTTTGGCCAATTTGGGACAATTAACGCGCGATATATTTCGCGCTATTAACGCGTAAGCGGAGAGTTAATCCGTCTTAAAATTGTTCCAAATTGGTTGAAAGAAGCTTATGTGATATAATTGATTTGTTACAAGGAGCAAAATCTATCCTTTTGTACTTTATATGGCTTGTGGGGGGATGATTTTTATTAGAAAAAAAATTAAAATAAAAAAAATAAAATGAAATTTTTTTTCTTTCTAAAAATTGAAATTTTTAATGTTACTACTGCTCCATAAAGCTTTAAAAGGCAGTCGGAACATTCAGGGCTTCGCCCTGATACGAGCAGTCTTGTTTTCGTTTAGAGCTACTTTTCGCCTTTTTATAGCTTATGTTTGCAAAGTGCAGCTACATTTTGGCACTACGAATTATGGTTTATCTCGTCACTAAATACGGACAGACGGAATTTTAAGGGCTTTGCCCTGTTATGCTAGCAATCTTGTGTAGTTTTAAGTACTGGTTTGCTTTTCAACGTAGAACAAGTGTAAAAATTTGAAGCAAAACAACTTTATAGGTTTTTTGACCCTTCTTTTCTATCTGGAGTCGTAGATGAGTGTTTTGTAGGTTTTGAAAACTTCTATCTTCTTAATATGTCGATAAGATTTTGAAAAGTGCTTCCAACCATCTTTCCCTTGTAAAACACACTATAGCAGGTTAATGGGGTGGGGAGGGGGGGGGGGGGGCTCCCTGAGGGATTCGAACTCTTGTCGACCTACAGGGTCCCCCTTGTACTATTTTGTGATATCCATTTTTGGACGATTGACGTTAAATTTTTTTCTGAAGGCACCTTTGTTGCTATTATACAATAAATTTGAGGGAGAGTGCGCGTCGAAAAAAAAGTAATTTTTTGTCAAAATTTTGCAATAGTGCTTATAGCCTTTTTTAGCTTGTTTTTTTTTCAAAGTTTGTCTCCGGAGCAGAAAAATTTGACAAAATAGGGTATTTACAGTGATTTGGAGAGCGCAAAAATTCAATTTGGTCGACCTAGAAAAAGTAGATAAAAATTTCAAAATTTTGTTGAAAATCCACCCTCCCCCTTGAGAAAATCCTGTATCCGCCCCTGAAAACATCATATATATTTTTTATTTTTCTTTGTTAAATTTAACCTTCGTTACTCCTTTGACAGTTGCTCAGCGCAAAAATTTCCCAGCCAGCTTCCTGTCAATACTTTGAAGAAGTATTTCATCAAACAAACAACATCTGTATAAAACTGGATATTTTGGAAAAATGTTGAAAAGCATTTGAAACCAATTGTGATACCACTGGCAGCTCTGTTTTTAAACTCCATTTTGCTCTTTTAAAACGCAAGCGGAAAATTTGCAGCACCAATTTTGACATTGTTTACGCATTTGTCATCACAATACACGCCGTACTTAATTTTGATATCACAAAAAATACGTGATAGTTTTTGTATTCAGAGCTAAGCGAGTGCGCGTATTTTTCCTATTTCGTTGTAAAAAAACGACCATTCTTTCTTTGTATTTTCTGATTCAGTTTGCTTCATTTCCTTGCGTTGCTTGTGACTTCTCCTTTTTGAGAGTAACTGCATTTTTAATCTATATTTTCCCATTTTCCCACAAAACAACTAAAAACACACTACTTCCACAAACATTTTTATCCTCATTTTTCACTATGCTTGAGTGCATGGTTCCGATTTTCGACCTGCGGAGTGTTTGATTTGTCAAATTCCTATTTCATTTCATTGTTAGTCACCGCAGTTGCTTTTTTTCGTGTGTTAAATTTTTCATATCAAATGCACCATTTTTTATACCATCAGTATTCTCTTTTATTCGCTTCATTACCTCTTCATGCAGAAGAAATAAGTGGTATTGAATTCTGAAAATTTACGATATCGGCAGAGGCTTAAGTCGATGGGTTTCTATTTCTAACGCCAAATAAAAGTGAGTTTTATTTCCTTCTATTTACTGAATAAAGCTCCACCCCTTCAGTAAAGCTGTGACGCAACTAAAAAAAACGGACTTAAAAGGATGACGGTCTGATAACTGGTAATTTATATTTTATAAATTACATGTAATAATTAAATTTTTGCACTTTTTTATCGACGAACTTCGCCAGGTGAAGTATTTACTTAACTGTTTCAATTTCAATATCTTAATGAAATCAAGCAATTTACAAGTGCCGATCGTAACTTCAGCGGAAAAAAATCAATGGGAGAGCGAAATGGGGCGAAGCTGATTTGACCTACCTACGTTTCGATGGCTGCCTACGTTTCGATTGCCCCTCTTCAGAGATCAATGGGTCAAACAAAATTTCCATTCAGATTTATCGGAATTCGGCTCATTAATTCCATCGCTAGGCATACAAAGGGCACAAGTTTATTTATGTGATAAACTGAATATAGAAGTGTGGCATTTTCACCGCTATCTTTTCTTTTTTTTGCAGCTTGATTGTTTTTTCTCGTATTGGTCGGATAAATAGTAAGCTAACACTAACATGATTTCTGGCATCAGAGCAAAGCAATAAAAACTTTGACTACCTATGAGTTCAAGGGTCAGGCATCGCATCATCTACGACCGAAGCTCCTCATTCGTGCAAAGTCACAATGAAAAGATCGCGCAAAGTCACAATTTATAATCGTGCAAAGATGCAATATAAAGTCTAGCAGAACACGATATAGTTCAAAGCTCACAAGGCCCCAAGAATTGCGCAAAATCACACATTTTTTCCCTTTAATTTTCATCAATTTCTTTGATCAAAAGTTTGAGCAAACTCTTTTTTGCTCTAGAAAATACTCCGCGATAGTCTTGCAATACGCATCAGGCATTCCAGGAAAGTTGCTTACTGGGATCATTTAAGAGCTCCCGCGATGAGAACGAATAAACTTTACATAATTTTCTACAAATTATATTTAATAGTTTAGTATTTTTTTACCGAATTGAAAAAAAAACACTCAATTCTGCAAAATTTTACTTAAAAATTAGGTTTCAGTTACAATGCATTTTCCCACCCTAATGAATCCTATAGTTTTGTTCTGGTCAGTAATCACTACTAAGTATTAGGAAAGAAATTTCATCCTAAGACTAATTCGTATTAGCTGATATTCAAAATATAGTGGTGACATTACTCAAAATAATCGTGCAAAACTGAGGAACATTTTGTTGCTCAAAGTTGAGCTGCATTTTTCGGTCGCTCAAAATTGTGGCACAAAATTTTTGAAATACACAAAAACGCAGAGAGTTTTCCCGGTAATTAATATGTATGAATGGAAAAAAGCCTGATCTCTCGCAAAATTAGTTTTTTTTTTCGATGATTAATTTTCTGTTCTAAATGTTTCATTCAATTTCGTTAAGAAAAAAAGCAGCAAAAAATGAAGAAAAAAATGCTGAAAAAATAAATAGAAAAATATCTATTTCCATGTATCACTTTTTCTTGCAAAGGTTGGTCTGAATTTTTTGTACTGTTTGTACAACGTTCGGCTAATTTTTTTTGCAAATTTTGTATTTATGTGAGTTTTTTCATTTAATCGAATAATCGCCCCGTCAGATATATCAAACAAAAACTTTCCATCCTGTCAACAAAACCAACTAAAATAAGGCAATGAATCCTGATATACAGTTACGGTAAGTATGTGTTATCTCATATATGTCAACTTGCATCAGTTTGCCATCAGATAAATTTATTGTCATAATAACACTTGCTTTGTAATACCTCGAAACAAACTTACCCTCTGCTAGACTGTCAGACCGATTTTGATGTTCAGCTTGGTTTTAGAAATCATCCAAAAATCGAGGTATTGATTTTTTTGTTTTTAGATAAATACAAGCCACACTAAATTAATTGTTGGAAACATAAACTAATCAAGCTATAATATTGCAATGGCAACAAATATCTTTTGAGATGCAACTTACCCATTTGAAGGTGGCATGTTTTGCGAATTACTCATTTTATGACTAACTTATTTTATGTGGCAGGTTTTGCGACAACAAAATTTCAATCATCAGCAAAATTCCTCAAACACTGTTCGCTCTTTGGTTAAAAAAGACACCACAATTTTTAACGTAATTTTTAACAGTACTATTTGTAATTATTTCACCATAACGAGGTTACTTTTAAACTACTTGATTGGATATATTTATAATTGTTTTCTTTTTTGCCTCAATTAGTTCCAAAGATTGAAAATAAAATATGATCTAGTTTTTTTGCCTATAAACTTGTCACAATTTCAAGTAGTAGGAAAAGCACATAAACAAATAACCAATTTTGATGTTTTGCTACAGTCTTTTTTAATTGCGATTTGATTAAAGTATTTGTTAAAACCGCTTCAGCGTTGCGAAACGCTAATCTAGAACTTGATCTTCGATATTGTCCAAAGTTTATACTTTTTTGTTATATTTTCTTTTCCCAAAAACTAATAAGCTAATCGATACAAACTAAGGGGCAGTAGGAACATGCAGGGCTTTGCCTTGATATACCAGCCGTCCTGTTGGTCTTTTATAAATTGCTTTCCAAATGCCTTATTGTTTCCACTTTCAAAGAAAATGCGAATTCCTTACGCTTTGGGTGAGTTTTTTTTCAGTCAGTTTTCGACTTTGTAACCAAGAGTTTTTGTAAGAACTTAATGTTGACCGGAGATAAATGTAAGAAAAGATAACTCAACGCATTTTTGCGAAGTTATGGTAAATTGAAATTTCCTTATTTGGCCAATTTGGGATAAAAAACGCGGGCAAGTTTTTCGTAGCTTACATAGCGCATGGGGGTTAAGTTAAATTAAGGAAAAAATTGAATTAAAAATCATTTTTTTTGTTAGGTTTTTGATGAACTTATCAATTTTTTTACTCAAGTACAATTTTACTCAAGTACTCAATAACTGGCTTCAAGTCGCACTCACAACATTTAAGGTTTAATCGCTTCTTAATTAAGAAAACAGTCAAAAAAAATTTCATGCACAGAAATTAATGAAAATGCAATTGTTTTTCAAAAATGTTTAAGCAAAGGTGTCTAAGGTTAGAACTTGTTGAATTGCTTGAACAAAAATTGGGCAATTTTTTGAAAATGCGGCCCAATAAAAATCGTTCGAGTTTTCGAAAAAAAAATCAATCACCATGGTTGAACCTGGTTGGACTCGATTTTAGACTCGAATATTGAATTCGAAAAAACATCTGAAATTTAAGTTCAAAAATAATTAGTCACTTAACGTTTTATTAATTTTGGGTCTCATAATAGAAAACACCCCAACATTTGGCGGAGGTTGTTTAAACATCATAGTTTTTTTTGTGAAAGTATTGGCTAGGCACCTCTGATATATCAACCGAAATTTTCCAATTAATCAAAGAATTATTAATGTCACTGAAATAGCGCAACGAGTCCTGGTTATAATATTGCGGTAAACATATGGTATCAGATATCTGTCAGTTCGTATTTGTTTGTCATAGGATTCATTCTGGCGCAACTTATACTATCCTATTATCTAATATTGCATACATTTGTAAAACCTCAAAACTAAATTACGAAATTACCCCATGTTAGACTTTTAGACTCCTAAATTTGAAGTTGATTTTAGTTTTACAAGTTATGAAAAAATAAGTAGTAAAACTTTGTTCAGCGGGCGGAACCAAACTTAAACTAGAAAGAATATCTGAAATTTAAATTCAAAAATAATAAGTCATATTGTGTTTTGTTATTTTTGGGCCTCATAACAGAAAATACCCCAAAATTTGGCTAATGTTGTTTGCACATCATAAATTTTTCGATTTGTTATTTTTGAAAGTAATTGCTCGGCACCTCTGATATATAAACCGAAATTTTCCAATAAATCAAAGAAAGATTAATCTCACCGAGTTAAAGCAACGAGCCCTGGCTATAATATTGCGGTAAACATATGGTATCAGATATCTGTCAATTCGCATTTGTTTGTCATAAGAGTCGTTTTGGCGCGGTTTATATTAACTCATTTTCTAATATAGCATATGTTTCGTAACACTTCGTAATTACCCGAAGTTAGACTTTCAGACTCCTGATATTAAAATTGATTTTGGTTTTACAAGTTATGAAAAAATCAAGTAGTTAATTTTTTTTTTCAGATACAGAGGGCCAAACCAAACCCTAAGTTGGAAACAAAAACTTGTCTGGCTGGTAATTTTGCGATTGCAGCAACGAACACTAATGCAAACTACACTCTGGCTGAATGTGTCCCAAAAGAATGAAAGAAATTCACCTCCTACCAACCCAGAAATATTCAACTTGTGTTGAGCAAAATAACACTACCCTTTCATTACCAACACGTGAAATTTTTCGCCCATTACTCTTTCAGTTACACTAACGTAGGTTGCTTTTACAAAGACGGCCGAAAATATCGGAAAATATGGAAGGATAATGCAGCGAAATACAGACCGTATTAATGCGACATACCTTTTCGCCCACCAAGGGAAATAGAGAAAGCCCAAGTATATTACATTCTTTATATACGTGCCATTTCAACCATATCTTTACGCTTCCTGAATATTTTGCCCGATTTTTGCCATTCATGTTTTGACTGCAAAAAATGGAAAAAGGTTACTTTTATAAAATTGAACAAAAAGTTTCTTCCAAAGAAAGCCTTATCTGAAATTATACTGCGATGGTTTAGCGGAAGTAATTCAAATGCACATTTTGCACTCAAAGAAAAGGTGTAAAAACGGGTCAAAGAAATCGACTTTTACAACCTTTTAACTTCTTTTCTTCAAAAAACGAACTTTTCCTTGATGAAAATCGATACAGAAAATAAAAAGTTGATTCTACAAAAGTAGAACCAAGCAACTTGTTCGCCGGGGATATCGAATTGCTTATTTGAGAGATTAACTTTGTAACAGCGCCGTAGCGAAACTCAAGTATTTAGTGCCGATTTACTTTAGGTATTTGTTTCTGAAAATGGTTGCAATTATCAGAGCAGTTGCGGTGGGCGTTGTAAAAACGTTGTGCAGAAATAGCCGATTTTGTTGGCGTTGTTAGTTTGGATTGTGGGTATCGTTTGTGCTGTCAAACTTATTGTTGTGAGTTACGGACGGAAGAGACCGAATGCTAGACGGAATGGAAATGTTGAATCCGCTCAACATGCCCGTTTCTCCTGCTCAAGGTAAGGATCTGGTTAAGAATAACTCACCCCCTATGCAACTACAGAACAATTCACACTCCTATAAAGCAGAATATTACCAAGTGTGAAGGGCAAGAATCCCACCCCCAACCGACTCAATTCTGCTGGTTCCCTATTTTTTTGCACAGGGTCCCCCTTTGAAAAGTAAATAACGACGGAAAATTGAAACTCAGAAGTAGATCCTATGTATTTTTAGTCAGTCTCCACTAAAGCTAATTCAAAGTTATCCATCGTTAATCGTGTCGGCGAGTGCATTACTGCTTGAAGGATAGCGGCCGAACGATGCAAATTAACTAGTTACATGTGAGAATATTGAGCTATTGGCTGGGTTTCATTCAGTATCACCAGACCACGAGGGTCCCCTCTTTGGCACAGCTTACGGCACCAATTTAAGCTTGACCAAACTCGGATATTTTTTGAGCGCACCTTCAGCCCTAATGTACACTTGATATAAAGGGTTCTAAAAGGTGGCAATTTTCTCAATTTTGGATATATTCAGCGCTAATTTGAGGGGTTCTTAAAGTGGCACTTTGGGATATAATTGACGCGCGACATTTTTTAAATTCTATTAACGCGTAGGCGGCATGCCATATTAACCCGACTCCAAAATGAATTTAGATAAGCTCTGTAGTTTAAATTAACATAGATCGATGACTTGTTCATTTGATTACTATCGTCTTATAGACTAACGGATAAACAGTGCTTATGCTTCAGCAGCCTGAATGATCAACCTCAAAATTTTGCTATGGTCATCAAAAACTACATCCAGTTTTTTATGTCGCACAAATTTCGATTATCTAATCTAATTAAACTTTTCTGCATAGCATGTTTTTTTTTGCAAGTTGCAAAGCACTTTTTTGAGGGTCTTAGCCAAAAAATATGTTTTCTTTTACCGCTTGCTCTTCTCTCGAAATCAAAATAAATCAGTCCACGGGAGAAAACTTAATCAGTTGTTTTAAACACTGTGGTTGCAACGCCAAAAATGTAAAATAAAAAAAGTGTGAAGAATCAGTTAAGCCAAACTATTCCAGCTTTTTAAAATGGAAATTTTTGATCTACACGATTGGTCACACTTTTCTAAATTCAAATCCGTTTTGGCGTTAAACCAATGATGAACCAAACACCATAAAAAAATTCTCCGCGCTTCACTATGTTTTTACTTCGAGAAAAATCTATGCGTTCAGAAAATTGAGTTTTGGTCAAAACCTCCGAAAAAGTTCAGAAAACGATGTTTTTGGCACTTGCAAATATTATGTGTCAGTGTCATCTCAAAAATTTTTGTAAAAGAGTGTGTTTTGGTAGCTTTGAGCGCTCAAAAATCAAAAAAATTTTCAATGTGAAAAAGTTCCCGATTTTTTAATCATAACTTTAGAAATATTGGTTCCTAATTAAGGTTGCTAAAGTGTATACCGTACTCACTTGTTAATTTTTAATGCCATGGTTGATAAAACTGATCATGTCAAAGCAAAGCTCAAAAAGTTTTGACTGCCCTCCAAGGTCTCCAAACTAGTTTTGAAAAGGAAATTTGAAAAGAAAAATTAACCAGAAAACCAATTTTTTAAACAAAAAAACCTCTATTATCTTGTCTTCTCTTGTTGAAACTCTCTTTTAAGACGCTCCTTAAAATGCTTAGTGCTATAATTTGCAGCTGTCAACGTTAATTTAGACTAAAACGCTTTTCCATTTTTTTGATTAATTTTTTTTGTCGATTTGATTTGCCATCTACAAATTAAAAGAACAAATCCATCGCGAGTGAATTATCCTAATTTAACCAAACTGTCGTTTTTCAAACCACCATGACTTTTTGATAACAGATTGCAGACAAAACACAGAAGTTCCTACATTAACAAATTGCTCAAGCTGGTTTGGTTTTTAAAAAGCGTCAACAAATGCAAGTTAAAAAGTGAGGATTTTTCTGAAAGTGAGGATTTTTCTGCGACAAAAATGATTCATTGAGCGCTTCTAAAACCCTATAAAGACACCATTTTGACCAAAATGTTAGTGCCGCAACCAAATTTAATCAAAAACAGGTCAAAATTACCGTTTTTTGTCGCGCACTCCCTTCAAAATTAGTGTAACTTGCGTTTAACTGACAAAAAGATCCAAAAATAAAAAACGTAGTTTGGAAATTTAATGAAAAGGAGCCCATTTTTTTGTGAAGCTGGCAGTTTAGCTCTTCTGCTTTCATTTTCGTTACGATCATTTTCGTTCCGATCATTTTCTTTCCGAAAAATTGGGAGAAACTTTTTCTTTTTTTTTCTTTTTCTTTTTTTTTATCCATGCAAAATCAAATACCACACATCATTATAGAAATGGTTCCAGTTACAAATCATAATAAAGCCCCTTTCAGTCGTGATTCGAACGATATTTAAAATTTCCAAAAAATTTTCTCAGTATTGAGAAAAACAGGTTTAAAGTTTTTGATTTTTATTCGAAATTCGATCAAATAGTGCAAGTGAGCAGGCTTGCACTAGCACATATATGCCTGATTTAGGCAGTGAACACTTAATTTTACTCAAGTAAAGTTGTTTTTGGATTTTTTTGAAAAATTTTTGAATTTTTTTAATGATATTTTTTTGTTTTCTTTGTAATTTTTCTACAGTTTTTGCCTATTTAACTATGACTGCCGAATATTCCTAAGATCAAGTTTTTTGTTCAGATCCTTTTATCACAGCACGCAGAAAAGAAATGATACTTGGAAAAAAATTGTATTTTTCTAAATTATGGTCGGAACATGCTATCCGGCTATCCTTGTTAATTTGGAACATGTCAGACAGCAGTTTAATTTTGAAATGCTTTTTAGAGAACAAAACGGTGTGTGACACACTTAACCGGAGTTATACTCAGTTTCATCACGCCAAGCTGGGAGGCATTCCGCAGGCCTTTATCCTCAATGTCTCAGGGGCCGCGCTCCTCATTGTTGTATTCTCGTTGCTCCGTCGTCGAGCCGGCGACTACGCACGACTCGCTCTCAATCACGACACGTGGAACGAACTATTTTGGGACGACCGTGTTAGCCTTGGCGACTTTCACTCTTCGCCTGATATCAAATCTCGGAATTCTAACGATGTTTCACCTGGTGTTATCAAAGGAAACCTAGAGAGCCCACGCGATGACTTGGCCAGCAAGGCTTCTGGAAAGAAAGTGGAGGCCGCAAATGATGCTTCACCGGGGAAGGTTAATGGCGTCGCGAAGCACACAAGATCGCCATCTGAAGAGTCCCGACACAAGTGTCGGAAGTCCGGCTTCAAAGCTTCCAGAGAGGATATGATGTTTCGAAGTGTTGATGCGGATGACATAGAAGAAATTGATCCGACTTCTTCCAAATATGTAAGAGATTTCCTGAAGTTATCGTAATGCTTTAAGCAAATTGTTTTTGATTTTTTGAGTTCTTATTATCCATTTGTTAGAAGTTTTTCAAATTTAGTCGTTTTTTTTCTAACATTTTGTTGCTTTTAGAATCAAAATATGCAAGATACCTCATCACAACCTGCCCCAATGGAGAAGATTTCGGAAGCAAACAATAATATCAATAATAACAATGATCAAAAAATATCGTTGAAAACAAACAACAGGGAATCACGGGAGATAACTTTTTCACCAACAGTAGCAATTTCGGATAAAGACCAACAAAAACAACCGGACAAACTGCTTCGGCCGAAACGGAAGCGGTCTGCAGCCTCTATTCTCGCTCACAGGTCGTCCCGACTACTTCGTCTCGAGAGTCCTCGGAGACAGGACGACGGGTTCTTCTCGTGGATCATGGTGACCATTCGGCTCTCAGATGCGCAGTACAGAGAGAGGGTGGGTCCAGATGCCGTGCAATATCTCACATTCCAAAGATATTTGATAGGGTGAGAGTAACTTCAATGCTCTATAACGGACGCTCTTTAGTTTTTTTTATTCCAAACTTAAGCCAGCATTTCTTCGAATTAAATTATACTTTTTTACTAACTCTGAATGTTGACCATGCTGAAAAATCATGAGAAAGTTTTCAAACTAATCTTGAAAAATGGGGAGGAACTTTGTATAGGGTGTTTTAGTTTTTTTTCTGTTTTTTTTTTGTTTTCCACGCAAAATCAGCCACCACAAAAAATTATCAGAGAGAATTGAATGATATATCATCTTAAAGCCCTTAATTTGAACTAAGTTTAAAAATTTCAAAAATTGTTTTTCCCAGTGTCCAGAAAAACCGGTTAGAAATTTTTGATTTTTTTTCTTTATTTGAGCGAAAAGAGCAAGCGAGCAGTTTTACAATCGCTCATTTTAATGGCTTAAAAGCTTACAATAGCTTAATTTTAAACGTAAAAACTTAGTTTTACTCGAATAAAGTTAATTTTTTTTGAGTATGTAAGCGCTTTTTTGGAATCAAAAATTTTAGAACTTCGAAAATTCAAAAAAAAATTTTTTAAAATGAAAAAAAAATGTTGATATTTTTTTGTTGATTTTTTTTGTTTTTTTTTGTCATTTTTCAACAAAATTGTCAAAAAACCACACTAGTTTGAAAAAAATGTCTTTTTAAGACCGTGTTGTATTTTCAAGACCTTGTTCGGTACATTCTTGCACAATAACCGGCTATCCTGTTTTTTTTTTTCAAAATGACTGAAAACTTTAAATTTGATTGTTCTTAGTGATTGTAAAATTTGCCTGCTTTTTTAGTTCGAGTAATTTTTTTACCATATAAAAGCAGGGAATCAGAACAAGCTTTTTTGAAAAACTTTTGTGCCTCTTTGTTGATTTGTTTTGACGACGAGTTTTTTTTTTAATTTTGCGCTAGTATACCTTGGTTCAAAAAAAGTGGCCGCTGAAATAATAGATTTTTCTAAGCATTGAGCAAACAAAATAATATAAGAAAATATGAGTCTGTTGCGTCTTTGTCTTGCCTATTCAGTCCCAGTCCATTTCTCCACAAATTTTCCTTCGTTTTCAAGACACTGGCCCAAACGCGTCGGGATAGAACCCATCAAATTTTTTCTTACCGCTGGCAAAATTACATGTTGAGATTCTTGAACATACTGAATTAGTTCGTCTTTTGTTTTCGGATTTTTCTTCTCAACAAAGGATTTAAGCATCATCCACACATTTTCCACTGGATTAATGTCTGGAGAATTGGGTGGCCACTGCAAAAATTGTACCGAATTTTCGGCAAAAAAATCTTTAGTTTGTCGGAAATTATGGGGTGTGGCGCCGTCCTGCTCTAGTATCCAGCCATCGGGAAATAATGCAGTGGCGTAAGGAATAAAGTCACCAACAATTTCGCAGTACTTGGAACTATCAATTGTACCTCTTTCGATGATTTTCATGTAAAAACCTTTACTCGATATTGCTCCCCGGACCATAAATTTGGGTGAAAACTTCGGGAAACCTTTTCGCGGCGTTTTTCGATAAGAACTCCAAAGCTTGATTTTATTCCGATGAAGTTGGAACATGCACTCGTCAGAAAGCCAGGTTTCTCCGAAATTGAAGTTCTTCCATGTTCTGCAAAATTCGATTCTTTTTTGCTCATGGACCGGTGTGATATTCGGGATGATTTTTGCAGTCTTTTTCTGCACGCCGGACGATTTCAGAGTTCGGAAAACTGTGGATTTACTGACGGATGTCCTAGCTAACTCGTTATAACGATCACAGACATTTTGAGTTGATGCCGACGGAGATTTAAGCGCAATTTGACATAAGCGTTTTTTCTCATTGCCAGAAATTTGGAGAGGTCGGCCGCTTCCTTTCTTTCTTTCCAAGGTTCCCTTTTCTTCCAAGATTTTCATGTTACGTCGGAAACTACGCGGTGGCATTTTCACCCGTTTCGACAGATATTCACGTTGTTTGGAGTCGTTGACATAGAGAAATTCAAGTAAATCGCGTTTCGCTTGCATTTCAAAATTTTGTGTTGAAGAATGATGTGTAGCATTTTCATTAGCTAAGTACCTGTCAATTGATTCACACGGCGACAAAGTCTGTTCAACTTCTTTCTTTTTTATTTTTGCCACATTTTGCCAAAATTTGCCGCTTTCGAGCTATACGCATTTTTCAAAAATATTGCCGCTGCCATTTTTTTTGAACCAAGGTATATAATCTGTTTTTATAGCCAAGTGGAAAAAAAATTTTTTTTTGCAATTTTTAAGATTCATGTTTAAACATTAGTTTCGGTTTATAAATAATCAAAGTCAGCGCTTTGTCCTCCACATATGGCACACAGGGAAGGGGTTTTGAATCCGGCCAGGACAAGTTTTTTTGCGAGCAAGAAGTTTTCCGCTCGATAAAAATGTTTGGCAAACTACCGTTTGTTTGCTTAGTTTTAGTCAATTTAGTTAACCTAGCACGGTAATTTCCACTGATTAAAGCAGTTTTTATTATAACTGAATTTTATTTCAAGGTATCGGGTAAACATCTTTTTATTTTCATCTTGATGTTCAAGTTTTATGTTATACCAATAATTTTATTTTATTATATTGTTGCAAGGAGTAATCGTTATAAAACGTCGTGCTCCGCTATTTAGTGAACTTTTACGGAGGTGCGACAAACGAATGCAGTTTTAGATTGCACCCCTGATGCTTCCACAGCTCAGTGGTTTTTACATTTCCAAGATAAATTATTCACTTTTTAAAAACAGTTGAGCCACTTCCGGTCCTCAATCGACTACTCAGCCGGGCTGATAATGTTTTATATTAAAATCCAAATTAGCTCCAGTCTGAGAGGGAAAAACTATGCTAGCTGCGGAAGAATTAACTTCCTGCCAGAATAATGTAATAAAGTGATTACTTTTTGGGAGCCTCCAAAATTTTTAAAACGAAAGGAAACATGTTATCAGGCTTCAAAAATTAGTCTTCCTTTAAGTGGCATGAATGAAGCTTTTAATTCGTCGGGTTTTTGCTATCTTTTCCACAAAACTTCCCTCACTCCATAATCAAAAGTTATTTTCCTCTGATACGTCTCCACGTCTCAATCGAAACGTCGGATGATCGAGGCCCACATGATTCGTGCTCATTGCTTGAGGGTGAGGCAACAATACCCAGTCCAGAAAAATAACCAAAAAAGTTGCATGTAGTTCTTAAGCAGGGGCACAACAGTGGTTCGCCGTGATGAGCTGTACCGCTCGTATGTTGGTCCTTTCCCTCGTGGATAAATGTTCTTAACTAATATTTAAAATCAGTCGTAGTTCGAAATTTAGTCGTCGCTCGAACGACATTTAGAAAAGTTTTAAAAATTTTCTCAGTCTACAGAAAAAACCGGTTTAAAATTTTTGCTTTTTATTCCAACCTGAGCGAGCAAAGAACAAATTTTCATGCAACGTTCATTAAAGAAAAAACTTGCTGTCTAGGCTCAGAAAACTTTAAGCCAAAAATCAAAATATCCTAGAAAAGTTTTAAATTATTATTTTGTTCTTTTACAGAGAAAACTTTACTCCATTAAAAAAAACTGTGGTCATATATGCCTAATGAAATATTTCTTTTTTTTAGATTTTAGCTATTTCCTTTCATTATACCACGCAAAGAACCTCAATTCAAAAAAGCCAATGAGCTGTTTTTTTCTCGCGTTAGAAAGTCATAAAACTGTTTATGTCAGGAAAACAACTTGAATATTCCGACAGTCCCTGAAGGTGTCTGAAACAAAATTTGACAAAAAGTCATCAGAGGTGAAGTACGTTTTCAATTCTTAGCTCAGCGCTAATTTTTGTTTAAGAGCTTTTGAAAAAATTGCCAAATATTTCTAGTTAAGAGATTGTGTTTTTTTCCTGTAGAAAAAAAACTAACACGAGTGCATCTTTTTGTCGCTTTTTTTAAAGCTAAAAAATGAATTAAAAGAGTGCCAAAGGCGATACAGTAAGTGCTACAAAAACGATTCGTTGACAATTCTCAAACATATACCGGAAATTTCCGGTCATATTCAATTATCACAACAGTTTTTCTATGGTTGTCTTCAATGCCTTGTTGATAAACAGCAATGGACTTGTTTTTATCATTTTGCCGCCCTACTACTAAACAAAACTGCTCGTATATCTGGGCAAAACCTTTATGTTCCGACTGCCCCTTAACGGGTCTCAAATAATTTTGTTCAAAACTTTTTGATAAATTTTAAATTATGTACAGCCAATATCAAATAAAAGTGCCAACATTTGAGTAAAATTAAAAAGACCAATCATAGCTAGCCTCAGTTCAATTTGAAACTATTATGAGTGCAGATACTTTGCCTTTTAAATAATTTTAGTCTAGTGTAAACATACTCGCTCATAGCAATCCAAATATTTCAGGATCGATACCCATACGCTGTCAATTTTTGTAAAACCCGTTTGAAGTAAGAAAAAACCACCTCAGGCACTATGTATTCCTCACTCATTTTGAAAGTCGAAACAAAAATATGTGACACAGATTAATGTTTTGCACAGATTAGTTTATTCAAAATTTTCACCAAATGCCTTATAACTCAAATTTGTAAAAGGGGTTAGTGTATGAGAATGTCATTTATAATCGTTTTTGTTTGATTGCAGAGTTGTGTGTACAATATGCCCTATCTCACTGATAGTTATGCTGCCGACTAATCTCCTCGGAAACAATCTCGACAACCGAGCTGACCCTCTCGCTTTCACGACAATCTCGAATCTGAGCGACAACTCATTTCTCCTATTCATCCCCAGTGCTTTCTGTGTTCTCTACATAATCGTCATTATTACATCTATGAGACATTTCACTGCCAACATGCCCTTCAAATCCCAGTTCAAAACCAACGCCGTCATGATCACGAATATCAACGTGCAGAAATCAAACCATGCGGCTGTGACGTCTGAAGATGTTCAAAGTTACTTGAACTCTGTTTACCCCGAGGTCAGAATAGAGGTCACGATGGCCTACAACGTGCAGAAGATGGCCAAGTATCTGAAAAAACTGGAATATTTATCTCTGGCTTTGGAGTATTGTGAGCAGTACAACAGCAACAAATCTGAAAGGTATGCATGCTACTTAACATGTTTATGCAGAATTTTCTCATCCTAATCTGACAATGCTTATATATCGGTCTTATTATATGGATAATGTAACATATTTTGGTAGACAATTGTAGTTTTTTGCTTCATCAAGAGGGATGTGTTGCAGCTTCTCAATATGTCTGATACTGAAGGCGGATTGCAGATCAAAACATGCCATGATGCAAAAAAGACTCAAAAGTAACCAAAAAATTTTAATCAGCTATTTTGAGCTTATTTATCAGTCAGTATTGTTATTTTTTCCACATATTTTGAAGTTCAACCCAACCTAACTGTTTGTCCGTATTTTAACTAAATGTATCAAGTTCAATGTTTTTGCTTAAATGTACAACATGTTTGTGACAGACTGCGTATGGTTCCGCGTGTTTTTGGAGTGCTTGCCAGCTGCCTCTTGCCCTCCTGGTGTCTGTGTGGGTCCAGTAGTCGAGTGGATGCCCAGGAATACTACCAGAAGAGGGTGGAGAAACTGCAGCACAAAGTGGACAGGGAGCGCAAGAGTCTCAAGAGCAAACCACTCGGTAGGGTCAAACAACAGTGCCGCCTCAATTAAAACAGCTCTTGAGCCATCAGCTTTGTCATAACGACAATTTGAACAAATATTTTTATACCTAACTTCTCAGAACAATTTTCCGCAACTGTCATAATTATCATATTAGTCATCTGATGTGGACGGAAAGTAACTTTTGTTCAAGATCTTTCATCAACTAAAATTGCATGCAGTTCCTAAGCAGGGCACAACAGCGGTTCGCCGTGATGAGCTGTACAGTTTTTTATGTTGGTCCTTTCCCTCGTGCATAAATGGTCCTAAAAATTACCTGCATTTTTCTCTCAGATTCAATATAATTAAGTTCTAAAATGTTCAACAATAAGTTCAAAATTGGGCTAAGAAATAGTTTTCGTGGCCAACAATGGGACGTGTAACGCTGTGCCAAAGGGTCATAATCTATCTTTTGGGTGGCGAAGTTGTTGGAAGCTGACTGGTAAGGGTAAAATTCGGGGTGTATGGGGTAAGAATCTTGTTTGTCCTCTCAAACATGCCACTGTTCCCAACAGATGTAATTGTAATAGTTTGTTTTGTTTTAAGGAATAGCTTTCGTAGTTTTGCCATCTTTCCAAATCGCCAAACGTCTGGTCGAGGACTTCAAACTCAGCAGCAACCGCAACTTCAAAAAACACCCCCAACAAGACCTGGGTGCTGAATTCTGGAACGTCAAACTATCTCCCCCCAAGAAGGATATCATCTGGGAGAATCTGCAGAACATCGGACCCACTTCATTTCTGAGGGGGTGTCTGGTGAACTTCTTGTACGTCATTCTGTTTATTTTCGTGTCCACTCCAGCTGTTTTGCTGGCCTGGTTCGAGACTTTCGACAGGAGCACGGCTGGCATTCAAGACAAGGCCATTGAGTAAGTGATTAAGTCATCTCTATTTTTGTAATATATTTTTGTTGATTGTCTAATCTATGGTTTAAACAGATAAATTTGATGAAAACTGCCAGAAGTAAATGTGGTCTTATGAACTCATCTATAGTTTTATTTGACTGTTCTACAAAATTGTGCCGCACTAAAAGTTTGTCTTTGTTTTTTGTTTTAGGAAGTCTTCGTTGCTCGGATTCATGATCCCCCCGTTCCTGTTCGTGAGTGTGGCAGTGTTCATGCCCTACCTCATCTTCCTCCTGGACGACCTCAGGTCCCACTGGAAGTTATCCACTCTCAACCTTCGAGTCATGACCAAAACCTACATCTACTTACTGTTCATGGTCGTCATTCTGCCCTCGATCGGTCTCACTAGCATCTACAAGTTCATCGACAGCGTCGTCTTGAAGAGCGAAAAAGTGCGATGGGACTGCATGTTTCTAATCGACAATGGCGCCTTCTTCACTAATTACGTCATAACTGCCGGTCTTGGAGGTCTTTGCATGGAACTGATGAGAGTCACGGACCTCGTTCTGTATGGATGTCGACTCCTCATGATGAAATCAAAAGCGGAACGGAAGCCCGCAATCAAAAGTACCTTGCTTGAGTTCCCTTATGGTTTCATGTATGCGTACCAACTTACAGTAATGACTACTGTTATTGCATACAGTATTTTGTGCCCGTTAATTACCCCCTTTGGTGTTATTTACATGTTTGTTCGGCATTTTGTTGACCGCTATAATATTTATTTCAGTTATGCGCCTAGTCGCATTTCACAGAACTGTCACTACCGAGCTGTGAGCTTCGTGATTCTGAGTTCGGTAGTGATGCTGATAACTCTTCTCGCGTTCTCTTGGATTCGTTTCGGCAAGAGCAACTGGAACACAATATTTTTGATAGTTTGTGCTTGTTTACTGGGTTTGTTTTTGATCGCAAAGCATGTCGTGCAATTATTACGAAATTTTCGCAGCAGGTCTGATTCATTATCTCTGGACGTTTCACATGAACACACTCTTGACCAAGGAACAGCCGAGTCGGAACCGATGAACGAAGAAAATTTGGGTGAAATTACCCGCTTTGACTGCCCTTTTCTGACCTTTAAACCCACTTGGCTGAGTAGACATGCATCTTCTTCGACGCTAAAGCTGGCTCGTCCAAACAACCGAAAGGAACAGGAATCCAAACTAGCCGAAAACTGCAACGAAACTCATTCGTTCACATTCGATATCCAACTAGCCAATCAGCATGCAGATAACTGTGCCGCCAATAAAATTGGCATGGATCAAACAGAGGTAACCGTTTTAGCCAATCCAGATGGAGTACCGGATACTCTAGCCAATCAGATTGTAGATGATTCAATCAATGAAAATACAGAGTCTCAAAATAAGCCAAATAACGTGTGCATAAAATTAGATTCAGGTCTTGAAGTATCGAATGAAACCTCAAATGAAGCTTGATTGTTGATAATAAATAGGGTAATAAATTATTGATAATGAAATAAAATAATTTATTGTACATAAATTAATAAATTATAGAAATGATTTATATATTATGTATGTTGCTTTTATACGTGTATTGAAAACAAAAAATTCAAGTTTGATTTTAAAACCTTAGAAAAAGAAAAAAAGCCAGTATCGCAGCTCTAATAATTTTTGTCGGATTGGAATTCAGAGGCGGAGTTAAAATTCTCCAGAGGAAGGCAGCGTTTCAAAAATTTTATCGCACTTTTGTTAAATCAAACAAATATATTAATGGGTTTCCCGAAAAGCCATAAGAACGTTATTGATTCAAAAAGTCCGCTTTGGGGAAGCTTTTGAAAAATATTGACAAAACTTAGTTTTTATTGGTGCTAAAAAATGCCTTTAGAAAATCTTTAATGTTAGTTAACAAAAAGTGAGTGCTGCGAAATAATATTAAATGTAATATTTTTAGCACCGAGGGTGTCGAATACCTGTGAGGAGGAAAGGGTTAAGGTTACAGAACTTTCTAAATCCTCTTCTGTTTTGTTTTGTCTAAATATGAGTTTTGGGATGTTTTATTCAATTTGAAAGAAATATACCAGCAAATCAATAAAACGCCTCTTCACTTTAATCTAAATGAAATTTAAGCTAAATGAAATATACTAGCTAGTCAATAAAACGCTTCATCAAAATTTCTTTGAGATTTTTTGCTCTAAAACCATCACCTCGCACGCTATGCAAAGTACAAAGAGATGCTTCGCATATAATAAAACAAGAGTGCTCGTATCAGGGCAACACCCTGGGTGTTCTGACTGTCCATGTAATGGCCTCGAATAATTTTGGTTGATGAAAAATTGGCAAACTAAGAATTTTAAGCTGATTGTTAGGCATCGTGTATGGAACTAATAAGAATAACTAGCCTGACTCAATTGCACTTGGAACGATTTTGTGTTGCGGGATAATTCGCGTTAAACTTTCAGCACTTATAGCTAGTGGAGAGCGCGACCCTTCTGTGACCATGAAGATCTATGGATCCATCCACCGAAAGAAATGTTTTTCAGACTTGGTTTGAATGAAAAACCGTCCAGTGCATATATATTCCATACTTTCTTCAAAAGTCGGAACAATATTCAATAGAATAGCATTCATCAATTTAATTTGAACCATTTCTACGATTTATTAAAAATTCACTTACGCGTTACATTTTCACGAAAAAATCTCCCAAAATTATCCCAAAATGGCCAATTTTGCGATTTATAAATTCTCATAGCTTCAAAAAAAATCACAGATGAAATGCCTTCTTAAATTTGAGCTCAAGACAAAACATTTCTGATGGTATAAAAAATTTAATGGGCGCCGTATATGCTGTTTTTCATACGAAGCGCGTTTCTAGTGACGAAACGATATCGGCACAATACGAAATCGAGCTCGGATAGTCTTCTTAAATCTGTCTTGCAGCTAAAATGTAGCCAAAAAATTCTATCAACAAAAGTGAAAGGGTATAAAAAACTATGAAGCATTTTCGATCTAATTACCAAAAATTGAATTTTTTCCTTGAATTTTCATTTCTTATTCTTTTTTTAATTATTAGACTGTTTTCCGCGTCTAGATTGCTGATGGTTCTGTTAGTTAGGGTACTACACTGCAAGGAAGTCCACACAACGTATTGCTTCTCGATTAAGCAGCTAGTTGCACAATACAAAAGTACCAACAAATTTTTGCTCCGGGAGTTTATCTGAGCGATTGGGTGCCTTGTTTGACAATTTATTTGGCCCCAATTTTTAGACCGGTTTCAAACTGCAAAATTGCTGCAGACACGTTTAAAAGCTCAGATAGTCTTCTTAGATCTGTTTGCAGCTAAAATGTAGCCATAAAATTCTATGAACAAAAGTGAAAGGTTATAAAAAACTATGAAGCATTTTCGATCTAATTACCAAAAATTGAATTTTTTCCTTGAATTTTCATTTCTTAGTCTTTTTTTAATTATTAGACTGTTTTCCGCGTCTAGATTGCTGATGGTTCTGTTAGTTAGGGTACTACACTGCAAGGAAGTCCACACAACGTATTGCTTCTCGATTAAGCAGCTAGTTGCACAATACAAAAGTAACAACAAATTTTTGCTCCGGGAGTTTATCTGAGCGATTGGGTGCCTTGTTTGACAATTTATTTGGCCCCAATTTTTAGACCGGTTTCAAACTGCAAAATTGCTGCAGACACGTTTAAAAGCTCAGATAGTCTTCTTAGATCTGTTTGCAGCTAAAATGTAGCCATAAAATTCTATGAACAAAAGTGAAAGGTTATAAAAAAAACTATGAAGCATTGTCGATATAATTACCAAAAGCTGAGGTTTTTTTCCCTGAAATTTCATTTTTTTATTCCCCTTTTAATTAATAGACTGTTTTCCGCGTCTAGACTGATGATGGTTCTGTTAATTAGGGTACTCTACTGCGAGGAAGTCCGCACAAGGTATTGCTTCTCGATTAAACAGCTAGTTGCACAGTACAACAGTACCAACAAATTTTTGTTCCGGGAATTTATCTTAGCGATTGGGTGCCTATTTGGCCCCAATATTTAGACCGGTTTCAAACTGCAAAGTTGCTGCAGACACGTTTAAAATCTGTTTGTAACCTCTAGTTCGTTTCAACTTCCGCCCTTATAGACCTTTGATATTTGCTCTTCAATTTCTTTTATTCCAAATTTTGAAGCAGGCGAGGAATATATATTTGCTTGGTTTGTTTGTTTTGTTCAGACTATTTGTGGTTCATATGGAACTCTCTTGCTGGGCCTACGTTGGTCCTGCTATGCGAGCACAACACTTTTTTTACCACTTCATTAGAGTGACTAGCTGTTTAATTTAAAATCAGTCTAACTAAACTGATAGTTTTATACTTCGATGCTGAAAAATTAACTCGAAGTATTTACACATGATGAATTATTCCGCACTAAAAAACGTTCCAAAATGAATTGATATCATTTAAAACCAACTAATTGGCATTAAAATCATTCAGAGATTTTCATGAGTATTTAAACAATATTTAACAAGGATAACCGGTTGTTGTGCAAGTAGCACAGAATTATCCGAACATACAACATACTCCTAAAAACACATAATTTTTTCCCTTTTTCAAATTCGCGTTGTTTTTCTTGTGCGTGGTGTGTTAAAAAAATCTGACGAAAGCCCAGAACTGGGAAAATTTTGACAATCATAATTAAACAGCCAAATTAGGCAAAAAAAAGACCTGAAAAACAAAAAAATATCTGTGTTTTTTTAAGAAAATTTTTGCAGATATTTTTGCATTGTATTGAAAGTTTTGTTCTCAAAAGTATGCTAAAAAATTGAAAGAACTTTTTTTGGTATAAAACTAAAACATGAACTTTTGTTCCAAAATAAACCTATTTGCTCGTTTTACTTGCTCGAAATTAATAAAAGCTCAAAAATTTTTAGCAATTTTGTCTCGATACAAAAAAAACGAAAAAATTGAGACAGCTGTGCATCTCAATTTTTTATGCGAAGCATATACAGGGACGGATCTAAAATTTTCTTGAGGGGGGGCGGATTTTCAAAAAATTTTCGAAAATTTTGACGACCTTTTTTTTTTAGGTCGATCAGATTGATTTTCAGAGCTCTCCCAAAGCAGTAAAAAGACCCTGTTTTGGTCAAATTTTCTGCGCCGCAGGCAATTTTTTGAAAAAACAGGTCAAAAAAGCCGTTTTTGGGCACTTTTTCGAAAAATTTGACAAAAAAAACGCGTTTTTTTGGCGCGCGCTCCCCCTCAAAATTAGTATATATTGGCGCCGAAGGCGCCTTTAGAAAAATTTTAGGGTCGGTCTGCCAAAAATAGATTTCTTAAAAAGTACCAAAGGGGGGACCCTTTGGGTTGGCAGGGGTTCGAATTCCTGAGGGGGGGCGTACGCTTAAATTAATGCAGAGCATTGCGAAATTGGCAATTTTTTGAAGACCTAAAAATTTTAGAAAAAACGAAGTCGATATCTTGAATAAGCTATTAAAAATTTTGATAAAAGGCTAATTTTTGACCGCCAAAAACCAAAAAAAAATACAAATAGAAAACCACACCAAGCATCAAATAGTCTTCAAGTTAATTTCTTCAAAATTTAACTTATATCAGAACCTATGTCACATCAATACAAAGACAATGGAACAGACCCTTTGATCAAACTCATTGATCAGAATAGAAGCCACTAACGGTATTAAAAATTATGCGTCTCAAGCACATCGAGTCAAGTTTGTGCTCAAAATTGTTCACTCTTTCGAATGAAATTTTATTGAAATACTCGGTGCATTTTTTCGTCTATCAAGATCTAGCGGGATATTTTCGAAATATAATTATACCTACAAAAAGGTAATATCATATTGATCTATTTGTTGCAATTCTCATTTGAGATTATTGGTATTTCTGATTTTTGTTGTCTCAATTAAGAATTGGACATTCAATAAATTTTTGATCACACATTTTGTTTATTATCAAAATGTAAGCCATTTATTTTAAAGCAAAACAGTAGTAATTTGAAATAATTTTGACAAAGGGAGGAAAAACAAGAAAAAAAACAATTTTAAAGCAAATTGAGTTAAATTTCTTAAGCATATTGACCATTTTGTGACAAGATGCAAGTACTTGAAGTATATATGGTTGTTTGTCAGGTCTTGCTTTAAAAACTGCTAATTGTTCAGGCAAAACTTTATTAGAAGAATAAAAAACGAAAATCTGCAGAAAATTGATAGAACAGATAACATGTTATGAAAACAGTTTCCAGGGCTCACTTTTATTCTTTTGCTACACTAATGAATTAAACTATCCGAGCAAAAAGATCAATATCAGAACATTCAAATGCATTTTATTAAACTGGGTTAATTAGGAACAAAAAAAGATGGTTGCCAAACTTTTTCAAGTTAAAGAACTATTATAGTGCAACTTAATAACTAAATTTGCGCCCAAAAATTAGCCCGAAAAAGGGTCAATTTTCTCCTTCAACTAAAAAACGCAAAATTATAATGATTTAGTCAAAATATCAGATTTAATACTCTGCTCAAAATTTTTTGAGCTGCAGAAGATACTCACTTTGACATAACGTGCTCATCAAATGATCGGTTTTGTGGCGTAATTTTTGATTGATTAAACACAGTGAAAAATGACGCTTTTTACGTCAAAATTTTGATGCAATTTTAGCAAACTGAATGAAGCAATAACCATTCTCTTGAAAATAAGATGTATTTTTTTTTCTAAACGTAACCCAGTTTCAGGAAAACGCGTTCAAGTTTCCAGTTTTTATTCATTTTGTTCGGTTAATACAAACTAGCACTGTATTCAAAACTCTATATTTATTTTCAGTTCTGCTTCAAAAAACACTGAAAATTTAATTACGTTCGTTCGATGATGATAAAATAAACTGTTCGTACAAAAACAATAGAATTGGAACGTTTAATCGTGATCTTCTGAAACTCAGCTGAAATTGCAGGAAAAATGACAAGAACAAGAGCAGCTTAAAGTCCGCCTGGTTTCTGGAGCACAGTTTTTCAGCCAATCAGAAAGGAGTAATTGATTTTCTTACATATTATGTAAAAAGTGAAGTAATTTTTTTTATCCTTGTAAGGTATATAAGTGCCAAGTGCTTGTTTCCGTTCAATTCGAAACTGTTCAATTTGCCGCTTAAAATTCAAATAGCATCTCAAATTGGCTAGATCATTTCATTTGTCGAACACAACATTGAATTTTTGAATGCCCAATTACTTTTGCAAAATAGGTTTCTAAATCTACAAAAGCGTATTTTGGGCAGATGATATCAATTATTGTTCCGACTTCGATACGAAAGTAACGGAATATTTGTGCTCGGGGTGGGTTTTTTTCTTCAGACAACATTCGACTTTTTAACTAGCCATTTCTGACGGAACTTTTTAATATCAATCAAAGAGTATTGTAGTCCTGAGCTTAAATTTGAAAAGATATTCGACCTGTGATTACTTTTTGTAAAATTATGGGGTTCAAAGATTGCCATTTTGGCCAATTTGGGACAATTAATCCGCGATATATTTCGCGCTATTAACTCGTAAGCGGAGATTTAATCCGTCTTAGAAATCATTATAAATTGGTTGAAAGAAGCTTATTTGCCATAATTGATTTGTTACAAGGAGCGAAATTTGTCCTCTTGTACTTTATATGGCGTGGGGGATGATTTTTTCTACATTTAACTTTTTGTAGGTTATTACTGCTCCATAAACCTTAAAAGGCAGTCGGAACGAGCAGTCTTGTTAAGGTTTAGAACTCAAATCGATCATGAAGTAAGTAATGCCAATTATTTTGCCTCAATTCAGTTTGAAATGATTTTAAAGCGCGGGATATTTTGTTTCGCTTTATACTTTCGGCAATTAAGTATCAAACGAGCAAATTAGATCGGCTCGTTTCAGCGCTATAGTAGAGTCAGGTTAGTATAATGGTGTGCTGGAATCACAAATATCTTGAGGATCGACCCAACACTCATCAATTAAAAGTCGAATGAATAAATAGACAGCTAGTAAACTTTTGACATTTTTAAACCAACTTAAGCTCAGCGACTGGAAACCTGCTGTTCTATGAGCCATTGATAAAACTCATGCATAAGTTGATATAATTTCTATACGCGAAATCTCCTAAAAATTCTGATTTAAAAAGCTTGTCGGCCAGAAAACAAACAAAACAATAAGTTTCCTTTTTTTCTTTCTTTTTTTCACCTTTACAAGAATGGGACGGAATATTTATTCTTTTTTGTTAATGCCGATTATTACTTTCTACTTGACATTGCATTTGGGGGAACGGGGCTGTTTTCAGAAAAAAAATCATTTGTTTTTAAAATTTATTTTTTATGGTGGAAGATTTCTGATTTTATCACCAAAAGGTACTTCAGGCGGATTTAACGGTACCAAATATAAAGGGTTGCACCTTCATGCGAGAATCTTGTTCAATTGTAGAGCCGCTGAGCTTTCAACTGCTAAGCTGCTTTGTGTTTGAAAATAAACGCCAACCAGACTGCTCGTATCAGGGCAAAGCCCTGAATGTTCCGACTGCCTTTTAAACTCTAGGGAGCAGTAATAACTTGAAAATTTAAATGTAAAAAATTAAATTAAAACCTTTTTAAATATTGAGATTTTTTGTAAAAACATCCGCCACACGCCATATTGAATGGAAAGTGATAGATTTTGCTCCTATTAACAAATAAGCTGTGGCATATAAGCTACCTTGGACCAATTTGCAATGATTTCTAAGACGGATTAAATTTCCGCTTTCGCGTTAATAGCGCAAAAAATATCGCGCATTAATTGTTCCAAATGGGCCAAAATGCCAATCTTTACACCCCCATAATTTTACGAATAACAATAGGTGTTTCAAATGTAGGCTCAGAACAACAATTGTTTTTGAATGATACAAAAATTCGGTCAAAATGGCTAGTTAAAAAAACGAAAATTGTCTAAAGAAAAAAAACCACCTGAGCACAAATATTCCGTTGCTTTCGTTACGAATGTCGAAGCAATGAATGAAATAGATCCATTGCGCTGGAAACTTGAAATTAGGTTCTGCGGTTTTGAGTTTTGCGTGTAGGCATCGTGAAATTTATGATTGCGGTGTATCTCTGTTTTTACATGGTGTATCACCATGAGTTTGTATCATGATTTGTTATTGTTCCGACATTCGAAGAAAACGGAACTTTTATGCTCGGAGTGATTTTTTTTAGTCAGTCAAGTCTCGCCGGTCGAAATAATTGTTTTCAACAAACTTTTTTTGGCAATTTGGCATTGAAGATATCGACTTCCTGAGCTCAAATTTAAAAAGATAATTTACTTCCGATCATTTTTTGTAGTTCTCGGTTTTTGAAAATTGCCAAATTATTCATAAAGCTAAGAGCGTAACGCAAATTGAATTGAGGCTAGCTAATTTCACACTTTGATATTGTCCAATATTTACAGGTTTTCAATATCTTCTTTTGCCAAAAGCTATTCGATATGAAATAAGGGACAGTCGGAACATTCAGGGCTTTGCCCTGATATACGAGCAGTCTTGTTGTTCCGACTTTGGTAACGAAAGTAACGAGAGTTTTTAACTAGCCATTTTTGACGAGATGTTCTGATATCATTCAAAAAGTGTTGTTGTCTTGAGCTTAAATTCGGAAAGACATTTCACCCGTGATCATTTTTCGTAAAGTTACTGGGGTTTAAAATCGCGGGAAGCGGGAATTTTATCAGTCATAGAAATCAATCCAAGTTGATTGAAGGAAGGTAGGAGTGCAATTTATCACTTTGTACTTAATATGGCGTGTAGGAGAATGATTTTCACAAAAAAATCCCAAATTTTGGAAAAAAAATTAATTTTATTTTATTTTATTTTTTTTTAAAATTTTTTAAATGTTATTAATGCTCCATAAACCTTAAAAGGCAGTCGGAATTTTCAGGGCTTCGCCCAAATACGAGCAGTCTTGTTTGTTACATATTCATCAATGAAAAATGAAGGTCGATAGAACTTAGTGAGGAAGGCTTCAAAATGCGATAAAAACTCATTCTTTTTCAACTAGAGCTGAATACTTAGACTTTTCCGATCATTGAGTTTTCATTGCTTTTCTCTGGAGATTTTGGTCCATTTATAAGTTCGATTCTTGCTACTCTTCATTTCTCATGTGACAACAATTTGTTATCAAAAATAACTCCGCAATTAATTATTTTTATTTAATAAATAACAATATCCCTTTTCCAAATAACCATAATAATAATTAAGTAGGCATGCTTTAAAGTTTATAGATAAAAGCAGCTTTTGAGTTAGTTTTTTTTTCTCGGAATCAGATTCAGTTTTCTCTTTCCCGTGCGAAAGTTTCCACACCATTCCGTCTTGCACTCCGTGCACTTAGAAGCACTTTCGGTGCACAATCGCGGGTCCAGACTCGTCGTACTCTTGCTTGGAGATCCACATCTGCTGGAAGGTAGAGAGAGAAGCCAGGATGGATCCTCCGATCCAGACAGAGTACTTCCTCTCGGGAGGAGCGATGATCTTGATCTTCATGGCCGAGGGTGCGAGGGCGGTGATTTCCTTCTGCATTCTGTCGGCGATACCAGGGTACATGGTGGTACCTCCGGACAACACGGTGTTGGCGTAGAGGTCCTTTCGGATATCGACGTCACACTTCATGATTGTGTTGTAGGTGGTCTCGTGGATGCCATTAGCTTCCATTCCGATGAAGGCGGGCTGGAACATGGTCTCAGGGCATCGGAATCGCTCGTTACCGATAGTGATGACCTGTCCATCGGGAAGTTCGTAAGACTTCTCGAGGGATGAGGTGGCGGATGCGGTGGCCATTTCCTGTTCGAAGTCCAGGGCCACATAGCACAGCTTCTCCTTGATGTCTCGCACGATTTCTCGCTCGGCAGTGGTGGTGAAAGAGTATCCTCTCTCTGTCAGGATCTTCATCAAGTAGTCTAAACACAATCAACTTAATTGAATAAACAGTTCTTTCGCAAGTTGACAAGTTTCAAGCAAAAACGTGATCTTGAAAACAGATCTTAGCAGAATAAAAATCACCCTATCATCTAATTCCATTAATTATTTCTAGATAAGTTCAATTTAATTAATACTAATAAATTTTTCTGATTTCAATCGCATTTTGTTATAAAGATAACTACAAAATCAAAAACTTGTTTGTTATGAGTTCTTATGATATTTACCAGTCAGATCTCGTCCAGCCAAGTCCAATCGGATGATGGCGTGGGGGAGTGCGTATCCCTCGTAGATGGGTACGGTGTGAGTCACACCATCTCCAGAGTCGAGCACACATCCGGTGGTTCGTCCAGAGGCGTACAGGGAGAGCACAGCCTGGATGGCGACATACATGGCTGGCGAGTTGAATGTCTCGAACATGATCTGAGTCATCTTTTCCCTGTTGGCCTTAGGGTTCAGAGGTGCTTCAGTCAACAGTACCGGGTGTTCCTCGGGGGCCACTCGGAGTTCGTTGTAGAAGGTGTGATGCCAGATTTTCTCCATGTCGTCCCAGTTGGTCACGATTCCGTGCTCGATGGGGTACTTGAGGGAGAGGATTCCTCTCTTGCTCTGGGCCTCGTCTCCTACGTACGAGTCTTTCTGACCCATACCCACCATCACACCCTGAATAAATTACAGTTAGTTGTCCCTAAGTTATCAATATATCTATAAAGCATACACTTTTTTTCTTCAGATCTTTGATATCGTTTACCTTTCCTTAGTTTAGATTGTGCCGGCGCTTAATCGCTAATTGATTAAGTTAAGTTGACTATGAGGTTCAACTGAAATTTTTGTAAGGTTTTAAAGCTTTGATGATGTTTTCATTTTTGCTGCTGTTTTTATACCTGATGTCTGGGTCGTCCGACGATGGACGGGAACACAGCTCGGGGTGCGTCGTCTCCGGCGAAACCGGCCTTGCACATTCCGGATCCATTGTCCACAACCAAGGCAGCTACTTCTTCGTCGTCACACATTTTGAGATAGTTTCTGTCGGTCTAGATTTACTGACTAAGGAAAAAGAAGTGAAAGAGCAAGTTGCGATCTAAGTTTGCACCAAGTGTTTCCAAGCTGCACAGAAGCTAAAATGAATCTAAATTCGTTACTCTGGATCTGACCACAGTCTACACAGTTTCAAGCCAAACGCCTTGGGACTGTTTCATGAATTCAGAACCTGTTATCAGTGACAGTTTCAGGAAAATTAGCGTAATGAATCACCATTCAAACAAAAGATTTATAGAATCTCTTTTTTTGAATCAGAATCCCAAAAATTTATTTTCACAAACAATACGTAAAAATTTGCGAAAAGATAATATATTTGATCAAAGTTAGTAATTTTTTTGCAAAAAAAGCCTTAAATCAGCTTTGAAAAATTCTGTTCCAGGAAATTACAACATATTCCCTGAAAGTGCGCACAATATAAGCCCATTTTCTTTGAAATTCAATTTGACATGGGCAGATAGTTAAAAGTTGGTGAGTTAAACCCATTTCCAGGTAGATCTCTTCCATGGCGCAAACATAGCCTTACAAGGAAATGTTCCAGTTTTATGAAGCCATATTACCAAATTTGCCGCTATGATAAGAAACAACTATAACAAACAAAAGCAAGCTGAGCAAGCAAAATTTCAATCAAATCGAAAAGTGGACCTCGATACCCACTGAGCATTTTGGCGTCAACCAAGGCGTGACAGTGGCAGTTTTACAGCTCGCAATTTTAATTGAAAAATTGAAAAAATGAATGATCAAAAGTGGAAGGTCATTGACAAATTACATGAACCTTGATTTCAGGGACAACTTTTTGAAAGGGGTCGGATTTTGTTAATTTCTCCGATTTTTACACGAAAAAGGGTGAAAAAGAAACTCTTTGAAGGCTACAGAAAAGGTCATTCAACCCCATTGAAATAGCATGGGACATATTGTTTTGACTTTGAGCAAAGGCACGTGAACACAACTACATTTTTCTAATTCATTTTTTTGCCTCAAATTAGCCGAGGGTTTCCTTTTTTATTGATAAAACTAGTTTTCGTTTCAGAAAAAAAATTCCGTCTAAAAATGTAATACTTTCTAGTTTATTTCTAGTATAGAGAGTATGCTGGCCAAAACTTCATCTCTATCGATGGCCAAGATTTGGATCTTTTTAACTATTTCCCCCTTTGGTACCTAGTAAAGAACTGCCACCCTTATAATGGACTAGTTCAACCAATTTTGCATTCATTAACGAAACTCTACCGCTTTTGCAAATGGGGTAAATACTTAACGAGACTCCGATCAAAAAAGAATTAGTAAAATAGATCTCAATCGGTGCATGCTAACAAATTCAGCAATTTATTTCCTTTGGTTGATCATAATTCTTGCTGCAAGTTTCAAGATTCGGGTCAAGCAACACATTTGTTTCTTATCGTAGTGAGTTTATTTGAATGATGAAGTATGATGAAAATTTTCAGAAAAAAACTATAGATAGAGTAATGCTTTATCTGGATCTGGACCAATCGGATTGCCTCAACTGAACTGGGAATAGTTTCTGAGATGAATTATTTTGCTGTCAATGCTATCCATTAATAACTGTGAGGATTCTTTCTTTTTTCCGTCCAAAACTGTCAAATAAATTGTCTGAAAACGAATATGCGTTTAGCATATGAATAACTCTACCATGTGCACTCGAGCCCAGAACATGAATTCTGTGTGAACGTTTGAATTTTTTTTCTAGCAGATGAGTAGAAATACTATATGAGTCTTGGCTTACAAAAAATTATGAGCATCAAGTTCTATTAGCCCCACAAAAAAACTAATTAAGAAAAGCTTCAAATAGCTGAAACCTAAACTCCAGCAAGCAGCTAACTAATTTAAAAATAATTGGTTATGTAAGTGTTTACAGAAACAAAAGTGCTCGAATTGAAACGGAGCCATTATTGTCGTGATTTCCATTTAACAACCATCAACTGTTTTTCCATGATAAAAATTAACAAAACTTTATTAACAAAGCTATCCAAAAATTAACTTTTTCCCAGTTTTTCTTTTTTTTTGCGAAGTTTTTTTCTGTTTTTTTTTGTGGAGAGTATAAGAAGTTTTCTGCATCCAGAAATACATAAAATTGAGAAAACAGCTGGCTTGAATTCAATTGGGAATAGTGATTGAGCCTGATTAAATTTCCGTTAACGTTAATAATTCAACGTATATGCTCTAATTACCCGCTTGTTCGATATAACACCCACTTAGCCTCTACAAAATTTCCATGAAAATTTACATGAAAATTTAACACCTCGTTAATTGGAACAACTTGAAGAAAATCAACAAGACTGCTTGTATCAGGGCGAAGCCCTGAATGTTTCGACTGCCTTTTAAGGTCTATGGAGCAGCATACATGAAAAATTTAAATGTAAGAAACTAAAATTAAATTTTTTTTTTTAAATTTGAGATTTTTTGTGAAAAAATCCCCCCAGACGCCATATTAAGTACAAACTGATGTATTTTGCTCCTATTAGCAAATCAATTATGAAATATAAGCTTCCTTGAATCAATTTGGAACGATTTTTAATACGGATTAAATCTCGCTTACGCTTAATAGCGCGAAATAAATCGAGCATTAATTGTCCCAAATTGGCCAAAATGGTAATCTTTCAACCCCAATAACTTGACGAAAAATGATCACAAGTGAAATATCTTTTCAAATTTACGCTCAGGACAACAATACCTTTTGAAAGATATAACAAATTTTCAGTCAAAAATGTCTAGTTAAAACGTCGAAATTTGTGTGAAGAAAAAAAACCCACCCCGAGCACAAACATTCCGTTACTTTAGAAACGAAAGTCGGAACAAAACTGCTCGTATCAGGGCTAAATCCTGAATGTTCCCATTGCCTTTTAAAGTTTATGGAGCAGTAATAACATGAAAAAAACTGAATGTAATAAAACAAAATGAAATTTTTTTTTTTACAATTTGAGATTTTTCGAAAAAATCTTCCCCCCACACGCCATATAGAGTGCACAAGAAAAAATTTCGCTCCTTGTAACAAATCAATTATGGCAAATAAGCTTCTTTTAACCAATTTCGAACAATTTCTAGGACGGATTAAACCTCGCTTACGCGTTAATAGCGCGAAATATATCGCGCATTAATTGTCCCAAATTGGTTAAAATGTAATCTTTAGACCCCCATAACTGTACAAAAAAAGATCACAAGTGAAATATCACAACGCTCTAATGCGAATTTACTATTTTTATTTACAGAGGTAAAGATTCTGTTGTAGATTGTTAAGTAGATACATTTTTTCTTCTAAAAAACAAAACTAAAAAAGCTAAAGTTTGCATTTTTCTATTGACAACTGAGTATTATGCATAGGTATTCTGAATTCTACATTGAAATGTTCAAGCATAATTTTGAGTTTGCCATTATTTTACTGTTTAGTTTTTAACATGAATTAACTTTTTGATACTAATTTTTTGGTGTACACGAAGACTTGCAGCAAAAATATCGCTTCTCCAATTTTCTTGTTGCTTAAAGTTGTGTCAGCCAAATTTCAACAGTAGAAAAAAATCGACTACTATAATTTCCTTGACGGACATGCAATGACATCGTCAATTGCAGAAACCCAACAACTTGCAGACAACTGAAGTCAAAAACTGAAATCAAACAAAATGAATTGTGGAAAGAAAACTTTCTGAAATACTATTTTAAAGTGTAATACTATTCTATAAACGCCACTAAAAATATGTAAATTATTTTTGAATTGTTACCATAAACTATAAGTCACGGCAGAACTAGGATTTTTCTAAATCTTCAAAAACTGTATTTTTGACGACTCTTCTAAAAATAAGTGTTTGAGAAATTTTTGGCTATATGTTTTTTTGGCATTACTGAAATTGGGAAAATCAATTTGGTTGGTCAAAAAATTGAAACATAGCCAACAAACAGTTGGAAAGAAGTCAATGAACGCAAGTAAACAGAATATAAACATCGACATGGTTTCTGAAAAAATCTCAATTTTTGAATTTTGACGAAAAATAAATGCCCTTAAAGCTCGTTCAATTTGTAGAACAATTTGTAGAAGAAAATTGGATCGAGAAGTGAGTTGTTGTTTTTTTTCTATCGCTGTGAAATCTGAAAATAAAATTCCGCTTTCAAAACTAAAAGTCGATAACGTTTTTCGTTTTCTTTACACTTTTTTGCTGTTCGATCGTGGAGTTTGCCTTCCGTTTAACACAGAAAAAAAAGTGAATTTAAAAAAATCAAAGTCAAACCGCGATCAAATGCATTTGAGCCTGAACAAATTTTAAGATTTTTCCTTTAAAAAAAATAAAAAAAGTCATCGCGACCTATATACGAATCTGAATTACTTTCATCGACTCTTGAAAAGACTAAAACTTCTAATAATTGGTACTGGATGCTCGTAACGTAATGTCCGTCTCAACCAGCACCAAACGAAACCAGGAAAAAGAAAAGGAACCAAATAGCATACTCCTATATTTCCTAATTAAGAAGCCAAAATCTAGACTCCTCAAAATTTTGCAGCTAAAATGTCCGTCTCGCTTCGAAATTAAAATCAAAAAGTCTTCATAAGCAATTATATTCGAAAATTTTTACTGTACGTATAATTAATTATGATAAATTTGAACATTTCAAATTAGTAAAATGTTAAAATATGATTGGTCGCCACGATAGTAATATTCGATCTCAACGTCAGTCATTGTTAACAACCTTCATATATACAGAAAAAAAGTTAAATATAAATTTCGATCGAACGACTTTAAAAAGATTTTTGTTCCTCAATCAAATATTAAAGATTATCATTGTTTGCAATTTTGGTCACACTCATATAGTTCATTTCTTGTGTCATTCTGACGTTGAGAATGATGAACGTGCTTCAAGGCACTTCTAAACTAGAAGCATACTCCTGCTTATAAGTTTCGAGTTTATTCAGAACATGCAGAGTCCTCGACCATCTCTAAACATGGGGTACTCGCAGACGTAGCTGTTGGGACATCCTTGATAAGCTGAGCAGTAGGGCAGACATGTGTCCACTGAGTCCAAGGGGTAACACCTGGATAGAATTTTGAGTTAGGAAAAGTTGGAGGGTGCGGGGAGAGGGGGCTACCTAGATAAAAAAAAAATTAAAAGCTATACAAATTCTAGAGAAATTATGTGAAAAGCATTCTTCATGACGAGAGAAAGTTGTTTCACTAAAAACGCGACACATTTTTTTCTAAAAATTTTGAAACCCTTTCTCGAAATTGTCAAAAAATTAAATGATTAAAAAATTTCTCAAAGCTTCTATGCATGGAGTTGTACAATAAGCCATTTCGTGTTATCGTCTGCCCGTGAAAGGCGAAGGTTGCTCTTTATTGCTCTATTTGTTCTAAAAAAAAACGAAGCATAATTGCACGCTGTCATTTAATCTCTCAACCTTCAAAATCAAAGAAAGAACGATTAGATGCTCGCTGAATGGAGTGGCTGTGAAGTGGGTACGTCTCAACCTCTCAATGAAAAGGAATGATTTTCGAGACAACCGCGGTTAAGTTTTCAGAGCAAAACGCTAGTGTGTTGATCCTTTCTCTCGTGGATGTTTCTTCCTAACAATAAGTTGGGCATCAGTCGCTCGGTCGTTGTTCCGACCAGTGAAAATGGGGAGGAACTTTGTGTTCGGGTGTGGTTTATGTATTCGGCAACTTTGTGTTTGGGTGTGAAATTTTTTTATTTGGTATTCATTTTTCGAAGAAAAATAAAAACTGTATCGATTCCCAGTTGTGAGAAAAAATATTTTTGAAAGAATTTTCTTAAATTTTTTAGTTTTTCTAGTCATTTTCTACAAATTTTTTCTCCAATTTGTCTTTATTACTATGATTGTCTAATATGCTCAAGTTTATTTTTACGTCACACACATTTTTATCACACCAAGCAGAAAAAACTACACATTAATTTGTAAAAAAAAAATTCTAAACCGTAGTTTTCTAAAGACCATGGTCGGAGTACTCTGTGCTACTCGCACAATAATCGGCTATCCTTGTTTTTAATGTATATGGTCGGAACATTCCGTGCTAGTTGCACAGCGTTCGACTGGCCTTATTTCTGATTTATTTAGATTTTAATTTATTTTTTGACTCTCTCTCAAATGAAATTCTCCCAAAGGTTGTTGTAAACTCTCAATCTGAATAATATTAAGTTTTTGAGCTCAGTTATTTTTAGTTTTGTGAAACTGAGGAAATATTTTACCTTAACCATTTTATATTAACGTTGGAGTTCGCAAATTACAATTTGCAAAGATTTCATTTGATGCACATCATTGACAGTGAACTTTCCAGTCTGAGCAAATGGTCAAAACTGATTTCAGGCAAGCTTACTATTTTAGTGGATCATTATAACACTCAGTATTTTTCTAGTTGTGCTTTTATAAAACTACAAGTTTTCAATAGTCTGTAATGTTGCAAAAAAAACTTCAATTCAAATTGAATTTGGAATTTGTTTTGAAACAACAAATAATTAGGTTGAGGAGTTATCGGAAAACTTAATTTTCAGAAATTTTTTTTTTATTTTGATCTCAGGGATTCAATTTTTTAAAAAGTTTATTGTTTTTTTTTATGCCGAGGTATGTCCAAAAAACCTGATCTTTCCGTTAAAATTTCCGTTGATCTTTCCGTTAAAATTTGAAATACGCTTGTCAAGTTTCAGTTAGAAAAATTATTTGGCTTTTTTTCTTTTCATCTGAGAAAGGCATCAAGTTCAGTACATCAGATACGGTTAAGTAGAGGATTAAAAGCGTCTGTAATTAATTGCCTGACTTGTCCATTGTAATTGCTAATTGTTTTGACAAAAAGACACCCCGTTTGAAAATTTTAAATGTAAAAACGGCAAAAACTTATAGTTGGGTTTCAAAATAAAATGAGACAAAATTCTCAGCCAAATTTTTTGATAGCTCGCACCGAGCTAAGATAATCTTCTACCGCGCTTAGTTGAATTTATATTCCCGCATTAATCGATAAATGCAATTTTTTCAGACCCATTTTACAAGAATAAAACCTGAGATACCTCAGGGCTTAGAAAAATAGCATGCCGAAACCGCCGGCGCCATAAACTTTTTATGATAACTGTGAGATCCCATAATAAAATGAAAGACGAAAAATAAATAGAGAAAAAAGCTGTTAATCCTTCAAAGAAAATTGCATTCGATGAAACTTGAAAAAGAGCAATCTTCAAGGCATTTAGTGCAGCCAATTGAAAAAACTCTCAAAATCAGCAAGGAGTAACATCAAAAACAGGAGACATAACTCTTATGAATCTGCAAAGCCACATATTTGTATTTGAGTTATATGAAAATATTTTTTTGCGGGACACGTAACTAGGCCATCCTCTAACCATAACTAATTTATTAGTCAAGTTTATTGCATTAGGGTTGTAATATGAAAAAATCATGGTATGTGGTTTTGACCTTAATTGTAAGCATAGAAAAAAAAACCAAGTTTTTTTCTACCATATATTGCGCGCATTATAATGATTTAATTGCAAAAACCAGGCTTAAGCCATTTTATTGAATTATATTTTAATCCACCTGGAGATTAGGTTTATATCATTCAAATAATCCTATACTTTCTTGACTGTTTCCAGTTTCGATGATTTTAAGTTCAAGTGCTGAATTAAAAAATTTGGGTCATCAGCAGAAATCATCAGCATACTTCCACTGCATTTGGTTTTTAAAACGTCAACATAAAAATGAAAAGCAACGGTCCAAAAACAGCACCTGGTGGTACGTCAAAATTGAGTATTTCGAAGTCTGATTAAAATTGGAAGTTTGACACACTGGGTGGTGTTGGTGGCGTTTCTTATACTGGAGACGGCGAATGGTTGACACCTAATTTTAGCCAATCAATTCAAAGTATTGAAACCAATCAACGAAATCACACTTTTTTAGAATTATGAACTAAGCTGAATTATGAACTAAGCTGAATTATGAACTAAGAAAAACAAAGCAAAAAATAGGTTGGATTATTGCTCAAAATATACAGCAGCATTTGTCTGTTTTACAGTAAAATCCAATGTCTCTTTTAAGTTAAGTCTGTTTTTAGTAAAACCAAACTTGAGCACAAACTGTTTAGCAAATAAAAACGTCTACCGATTCTGATTGATTAGAAACTTCGCATCATTTGAGCCCTCTGTCATGAGAACAGCCCCCGTATTCTCTTTTAAGAAGTCCTTCAGGAGGTACGCTTTTAACATATACTTAACCGTTGATTTAGTTTTTTTATAATAGTGGCAATTTTTTACTTGAAATTATGAGGACGGGGGATAGTTAACAAGATCCAAAAACTTGCCTATCAACATAATGTGAGCGTCTTATCCGGGTAATTATATTCATTATGTTTCAACGATTTCTAAGACTTGTAATCAATAACGATTTTATAACAATTTTTTTTGGCCGATTTATACGAGTTCATAAAAATATGTTGCAATCATTATGAAAGCAAAACTATAACATAGCCAACTAACAGTTGGAAAAGAGTAATGAACGCAAGTTAACAGAGAACAGCCCCCGTATTCTCTTTAAAGAAGTCCTTCAGGAGGTACAATTTTAACATATACTTAAATGTTGATTTAGTTTTTTTTATAATAGTGGCAATTTTTTTACTTGAAATTATGAGGACGGGGGATAGTTAACAAGATCCAAAAATTTGTAAGTAGAAACTGATTACGTATTTTTTGCGCGATTTCAGTTTTAATGATGGGAGAGTTCCAGCTGCCAGTACCCAGCTGCAATTAGGTTTGAACTGAACTCAAAAAAAACATCTATACCTAAGTGCATTCTTATGTGCATTTATAAGGATGAATATTTTTTTTGTTTTTAAAGCATTTTAAGAATTTTCTTAGAAAAAAAAGAAAAAACAATCACAATCTATGCAAGAGTCCTAACTACGTTCATCTACTCTCAAAAAAAAAAATCTTATTACTTTACTTTGTTCTCAAATGATCGAATAACTTAGTTTTTGAGTATATTGAGAACTGAAAAAAGTTCGCATAATTAAGATTTTTCAAAATTTGATTGATTTATTTTAATAGACTAAGCCTTAATGGAAGCATCAGCTGGACACAAGTTGTACTGTAAATTTTTATTTATATTAACATCAATTAATGACTACGGTTCATTTTTTTTGCACCATGTCCTCGTTTGTATTTAGAGAGTGCTATTAACGTAAATTGCGGAATCGAGATCAGCTAGTTATATTTTTTGTTGCGGGATTTTTTACTTTAGGGTGTCACTTTAACTTCCTTCATTCCGTTTTTTATCTCACGAAATTCGCGCTGTACTAGTTTGTCTTACAAATTATATTTTTCCTACTTTCAAGAAAAAAGAGGAAAATAATTATTCTAAGTGGTGTTTTTTGACGAGTTTTGACAATTTACTAACCGACTGACCGTTTTTTCTCGAGGTCGAAGGCAAAAAAAATTTCACCTGCATTGATTTTGTTACGAGTGATGCGAGTTTGAAAATGACAATTTATGGTCATTAAGATTTGCTGTTTTCATTTTATGCCAGCGTAAGCGGAGAATTATTGCAACTTTAAGCAAGCTAACTGATCGAAACAATGCCTAATATATGAGAATTAAACAGCTTAAAAAATCTGCGTAAAAGGGAAGATTGATTGGATAAAATGAAAATATTTTCAAAAATTCTCCTTTTTGGATAATTAGTCAACGTTTTATCCAAAAACTACCTCAGATTTCACGAGACTATCTTTGCTTTGCACTAGTATGAAAACTTGGCAAAAACAGAGATATAATAAAATATATGGCTTAAACTTTTTACGTAAGTTTCGGAGCGTTTGCGCTCAAGTTGCTAAAATTCGGCTCTCTAGATGAGAAACTACAACTTAATATTCATGCCATACAAAAACTCGTGATTTTTTTTTATTGTGCGATGATTCTTCAAAAAGTTTTCCAAAAAAAATTTGCATAAATAAAGTTGCTGAAATGCTTTTTTGAAATTTTGTTTTCTTTAAATCAAATCGTTTATTCAATACAGTGAAGAAAGTACAATCTGCAAAACTTTTCACTGCACCAGGGTAACTAGAACAGGCTGTTCAGCTTAACAAGTAGCTACCCCCGAGATAACTATTACAATTAGGCAACGACAAAGAAAAGTTCAAGCTAATTAGAAAAAATTGTCGATCAGCTGTACCTTATCAATAATGTAGTTTTCCTTGAAAATTTAAAAAAAATTTTTTGACAGTTTCTCATCAGAGTAAGTTTCAATGTTATCTGGAAGAAGCCTATTTGACATCAAAAAGTTGATGCATTTCACATTTTTATAAGAGAAAAATTTTCCATCATTTTTGTTTTGCAGCGGTAAAAACGAATCATTCCATTTGAGGTAGAACGTGTACTTCTTCGATAACTAAATTTATTAATATTCAGATAGTCTTTAGAGAGAACGATTTAGGTATTGGAAAAATGTCTCTTTGAACAGTTGACTTAAATTGATTTCATGAACTGTTTCTAAACCAAGTTCAATAAATTTCGAAGTAATATGTTCAAATTTTCGTTTAAAGAAAGTTGATCGCAGTATCCTTTTCTGAAATAAATGAAACTTTTCCAGATTTGTTTTGCTAGTACTACCACATACCAGAAGACCATAGGATGTTATTGGTACCACATAAGCTAAATAAAACCTTAATAAAATTTTTTTTTGAAAATACACATTTCGGCCTTTGTACATGATCCCATTAAATCTTTCTAATTTTTTGCAGACAATATTTACTTGCTCGTTAAGTCTAAGTTGATGATCAATTTAAACACCTAAATGTTTGAAACATTTAGTGAAACGAACATTTTCACCTCCCAGTGTAACATTTGTATCAAGAGACAAAGTTTACCATAAGGTAAAATTTTACCTTTTGTAGAGCTAATCGACAATTTGTTACGAATGCACCAGTCATCTGTTTTCCCTAAATCATTCTTAAAATCATCGGATGTTCTCGATGATGAAAAAGATGCAAGAATGGCAGTATCATCAGCAAAAAGGCTTATTTCAGTCTTTGTTACGGTTTTGTTAATATCATTGAGATATATTAAGAAAAAAGTGGACCAAGAACAGATCCCTGGGGCACCCCACATTTTATTGGTTTTTTAGAGGTCGTACTCCTCGTATTTTAATCGTATTGCTGTCTCTTTGTTAAAAAACTTAATATGAGATCATTAAATTTTTCCAAAAGAATTGAGTGGTCAACTGTGTCAAATGCCTTCTTCAAGTCTATGAAAGGTGCTAACCCCATATATTTTTGGTCTACTGTCTTTCTCATAAATTCAGTTACCCTTGCAATTGCATGGATGCAAGAATAATTTTCACGGAAACCAAATTGCTCTGGTATAATAGTTTTGTGTTCTTGATAAAAGACAATATTTTTATGTAGTAACTTCTCAAAGATTTTGCTGAAGACCGTCAGTAGGCTAATAGGTCGATAGTTTCTAACATTTTGTTTGCTTCCATCTTTGAAAATAGCAATAATTTTGGCAATTCTGCATGAGTCGGGAAAATAAGCAATATCAATACAATTGTTGAAAATTTTCGCCAAGAAAACAAAAATGAACGGTGCACACATTTTAACTATTTTTGTTGATAGCCCATCATGACCGCAAGAAGATTTTAGTTTTAGAGCAGTGATAATTTTGTTGATTTTGTGTCCATCAGTTTTAAAAATTACAAAACTAAAAGGATTTTTTTTCCAAATGCTTTGAGGCAGATCCAGATAAGGATATAGATTCGCTTAGTAGTTTTCCAATACTCACAAAAAAATCATTCAGAGTATTTGGTTCAACCTCGGATTGGGATACTTTTGTATTTCTACAAAAGTTTTTAAAAACTTGAAACAGTTGTTTTGATGATGACGAGTCTTCCATTATTTTATTGTGATATTTTCGTTGAGCACGTCGTATGGCCAGTTTCACCGTAACTCTAAATTTTCTAAAACTATCAATATTTTCTTGTGTTGGATTTTTTTAACCATTTTTGTATGTAATGAGTCTCTCTTCTTGCACAATTTAATAATATCTGGAGTTATCCATGTTTTTTGATAACGCTTTGAAATTTTTTGAAGGGGAGAGAATCGATCGAATACTTCTAAACATGTTTTTATCAAATTGTTTAGCATGTAATCAATATCTTCCCCCGCAATTCTTCTAATTTTTTGGTCAATAACAAACAAAAGCTTCAAAACATTTTCATATTTTTGCAAAATTTTGAAAGTTTGCCATTGAATATCCATAGACTGGGTGTCTTCAAAAAAGTTGCTATTGATCCAACTAAAGCATAATGATTGCTCAGTGATGTTTTGAGAGTAGTGACATTCAGGTGGACCTTGCTAATGAAATGATCAATGCAAGTAGAACTTGCATGAGTTTGTCTTGTTGCTTCACTATTTGATATTGAGTAACCAAAAGAGCTCAGTAGCAATTAATATTCATCAATATTATGACAAATCCGCGCAGTACTTTAAGTGTCAATATCCATATCACCAACAATCATTGAATGATCAGTGTTTTTCGAATTCATATCCAAAAGTAAATTTTCAAATTGCGATAAAAATTGTCTGAAATTCATTGATGGTTGTCTGTACAGTAAAAAAATGTTTAAAGTCAGCTTTTTGCCAAAATTCAAAGTTAACAAAATATTCTCAATGTCATTCGACAGAATTTCTTGAGAAAAATTGATTACATTTTCAATAAAAAGTGGCAGACCCCCTCCCCTGCTATTTTGTCTATTTACAAAAATTCCTTTTTGATACCCATCTAAATAGAACAAATCCAAAGGTTTCACAAAAGGCAATGACTAATGGTTGTCGGTTTAGTGAAGCAACAAGTACTTTCAGTTCGTCATGATGGCTACGCAATGATTGTACTTTTAGAAAAAACAAATCCCCGTCGTTACGCATTAGAAATCCCTTAAAATGTGAACACAATGACTTTGATACAATCTCAAATTTTGAAAAAATCTCAAGATTTCAATTTTCAAAAATTGATGAACTTAAAACTCTTTGAAATTCTAAAACAATTTATTTCTGACCTTTTTTGATGCAAATAAATCATTTTGAGAAAACTGGAACAATAGATGGTCTTTTTTTTTCGCTAGGAAATCTGATGTTTAAATTGAGTTTTCAAAGTCAATAATATTTTTAAAGACCCTTAGACTTTAACTAATTGATAGTAGACTTTGTTTTTGCCGTTCTTGTTACAAAAAAAACAAACTAAATTTAAAAAATAAAATGGAGCTTGAACGATTTTTAGTACATCTTTAGAAAAACAAGAAAAAAACTCACAACCAACATAAATTTTTGGCCAACGTTTATCGAGTCTTGAAAAAAATCAATAGTTTTTAAGCTCTTTGAATTGCAAGAGAAACTTAAAATTGGCAATTGTTTGTTGATAAAACTAACCCATTTTGAAAAAATGGATTATTGAGAAAAGTTTTAATTTCATTGCAAAATATGAAAACTAAATACCTTTTGTAAGTAGAAACTGATTACGTATTTTTTGCGCGATTTCAGTTTTAATGATAGGAGAGTTCCAGCTGCCAGTACCCAGCTGCAATTAGGTTTGAACTGAACTCAAAAAAAAACATCTATACCTAAGTGCATTCTTATGTGCATTTATAAGGATGAATATTTTTTTTGTTTTTAAAGCATTTTAAGAATTTTCTTAGAAAAAAAAGAAAAAACAATCACAATCTATGCAAGAGTCCTAACTACGTTCATCTACTCTCAAAAAAAAAAATCTTATTACTTTACTTTGTTCTCAAATGATCGAATAACTTAGTTTTTGAGTATATTGAGAACTGAAAAAAGTTCGCATAATTAAGATTTTTCAAAATTTGATTGATTTATTTTAATAGACTAAGCCTTAATGGAAGCATCAGCTGGACACAAGTTGTACTGTAAATTTTTAATTATATTAACATCAATTAATGACTACGGTTCATTTTTTTTGCACCATGTCCTCGTTTGTATTTAGAGAGTGCTATTAACGTAAATTGCGGAATCGAGATCAGCTAGTTATATTTTTTGTTGCGGGATTTTTTACTTTAAGGTGTCACTTTAACTTCCTTCATTCCATTTTTATCTCTCGAAATTCGCGCTGTACTAGTTTGTCTTTCAAATTATATTTTTCCTACTTTCGAAAAAAAAAGAGGAAAATAATTCTTCTAAGTGGTTTTTTTTTGACGAGTTTTGACAATTTACCAATCGACTGACCGTTTTTTGACTGCATTGATTTTGTTACAAGTGATGCGAGTTTGAAAATGACAATTTATGGTCATTAAAATTTGCTGTTTTCATTTTATGCCAGCGTAAGCGGAGAGTTATTGCAACTTTAAGCTAGCTAACTGATCGAAACAATGCCTAATTTATGAGAATTAAACAGCTTAAAAAGGCTGCGTAAAAGGGAAGATTGATTGGATAAAGTGAAAATATTTTCAAAAAATCTCCTTTTTGGATAATTAGTCCACGTTTTATTCAAAAACTACCTCAGATTTCACAAGACTAACTTTGCTTTGCTTTAGTAAGAAAACTTGGCAAAAACAGAGATATAATAAAAATTAGGCTTAAAATTTTCACGTAAATTTCGGAGCGTTTGCTCTCAAGGTGCTAAAATTCGGCTCTCTAGATGAAAAACTACAACTTAATATTTATGCCATATAAAAATTCTTGATTTTTTTTTATTGCGCGATGATTCTTCAAAAAGTTTCTTCCCAAAAAAACTTGCATGATTAAAGTGCTATACAGTTTTTAGATTTTAAAAAAAAACGTTGCTGAAATGCTTTTTGAAATTTTGTTTTCTAAAAATCAAATCGTTTATTCAATACAGTGAAGAAAGTACAATCTGCAAATTAATTCTTTGCACCAGGGTTACTAGAACAGGCTGTTCAGCTTAACAAGTAGCTACAAAGATCAGTTCAAGCTAATTAGAAAAAATTGTCGATCAGCTGTACCTTATCAATAATGTAGTTTTCCTTGAAAATTTTAAATGAACTTTGACAGTTTCTCATCAGAGTAAAATTCAGTGTTATCTGGAAGAAGCCTATTTGACATCAAAAAGTTGATGCATTTCACATTTTTATAAGAGAAAAATTTTCCATCATTTTTGTTTTGCAGCGCTAAAAGGGAATCATTCCATTTGAAGTAGAACGTGTAATTCTTCGAGAACTAAATTTATTAATAATCAGATGGTCTTATGGATATTTAGGTATTGGAAAAATGTCTCTTTGAACAATTGATTTAAATTGATTTCATGAACTGTTTCTAAACCAAGTTCAATAAATTTCGTACAATAAGTAATATGTTCAAATTTTCGTTTAAAGAAAAAGGATCGCAGTATCGTTTTCTGAAATAAATGAAACTTTTCCAGATTTGTTTTGCTAGTACTACCACATACCAGAAGACCATATGATGTTATTGGTACCACATAAGCTAAATAAAACCTTAATAAAATTTTTTTGAAAATACACATTCCGGCCTTTGTACATGATCCCATTAAATCTTGCTAATTTTTGCAGACAATATTTACAAGCTCGTTAAATCTAAGTTGATGATCAATTTGAATACCTAAACATTTGAAACATTTAGTGAAACGAACATTTTCACCTCCCAGTGTAAAATTTGTATCAAGAGACAAGGTTTACCATAAGGTAAAATTTTACCTTTTGTAGAGCTAATCGACAATTTGTTACGAATGCAACAGTCATCTGTTTTCCCTAAATCATTCTTAAAATCATCGGATGTTCTAGATGTTGAAAAAGATGCAAGAATGGCATTATCATCAGCAAAAAGGCTTATTTCAGTCTTTGTTACGGTTTTGTTAATATCATTGAGATATATTAAGAAAAAAAAAGTGGACCAAGAACAGATCCCTGGGGCACCCCACATTTTATTGGTTTTTTAGAGGTCGTATTCCTCGTATTTTAATCGTATTGCTGTCTCTTTGTTAAATAACTTAATATGAGATCATTAAATTTGTCTCGAAAACCGTATGCATTTAATTTTTCCAAAAGAATTGAGTGGTCAACTATGTCAAATGCCTTCTTCAAGTCTATGAAAGGTGCTAACCCCATATATTTTTGGTCTACTGTCTTTCTCATAAATTCAGTTACCCTTGCAATTGCATGGATGCAAGAATGTTTCTCACAGAAACCAAATTGCTCTGGTATAATAGTTTTGTGTTCTTGATAAAAGACAACATTTTTATATAGTAACTTCTCAAAGATTTTGCTGAAGACCGTCAGTAGGCTAATAGGTCGATAGTTTCTAACTTTTTGTTTGCTTCCATCTTTGAAAATAGCATTAATTTTGGCAATTCTGCATGAGTCGGGAAAATAAGCAATATCAATACAATTGTTGAAAATTTTCGCCAAGAAAACAAAAATGAACGGTGCACACATTTTAACTATTTTTGTTGATAGCCCATTATGACCGCAAGAAGATTTTAGTTTTAGAGCAGTGATAATTTTGTTGATTTTGTGTCCATCAGTTTTAAAAATTACAAAACTAGAAGGATTTTTTTTCCAAATGCATTGAAGCAGATCCAGCTAAGGATATAGATTCGCTTAGTAGTTTTCCAATACACAAAAAAATCATTCAGAGTATTTGGTTCAACCTCGGATTGGGCTAATTTTTTATTTCTACAAAAATTGTTAAAAACTTGAAACAGTTGTTTTGATGATGACGAGTCGTCCATCATTTTATTGTGATATTTTGGATGAGCACGTCTTATGGCCAGTTTCACCGTAACTCTAAATTTTCTAAAACTGTCAATATTTTCTTGTGTTGGATTTTTTAAACCATTTTTGTATGTAATGAGTCCCTCTTCTTGCACAATTTAATAATATCTGCAGTTATCCATGTTTTTTGATAACGCTTTGAAATTTTTCGGAGGGGAGAGAACCGATCGAATACTTCTAAACATGTTTTTATCAAATTGTTTAGCATATAATCAATATCTTCCCCCGCAATTCTTATAATTTTTTGGACAATAACAAACAAAAGCTTCAAAACAATTTCATATTTTTGCAAAAATTTGAAAGTTTGCCATTGAATATCCATAGACTGGGTGTCTTCAAAAAAGTTGCTTTTGATGCAACTAAAGCATAATGATTGCTCAGTGATGTTTTCAGAGTAGTGACATTCAGGTGGACCTTGCTAATGAAATGATCAATGCAAGTAGAACTTGCATGAGTTTGTCTTGTTGCTTCACTATTTGATATTGAGTAACCAAAAGAGCTCAGTAGCAATTAATATTCATCAATATTATGACAAATCCGCGCAGTACTTTAAGTGTCAATATCCATATCACCAACAATCATTGAATGATCAGTGTTTTTCGAATTCATATCCAAAAGTAAATTTTCAAATTGCGATAAAAATTGTCTGAAATTCATTGATGGTTGTCTGTACAGTAAACAAATGTTTAAAGTCAGCTTTTTGCCAAAATTCAAAGTTAACAAAATATTCTCAATGTCATTCGACAGAATTTCTTGAGAAAAATTGATTACATTTTCAATAAAAAGTGGCAGACCCCCTCCCCTGCTATTTTGTCTATTTACAAAAATTCCTTTTTGATACCCATCTAAATAGTACAAGTCCAAAGGTTTCACAAAGGGCAATGACTAATGGTTGTCGGTTTAGTGAAGCAACAAGTACTTTCAGTTCGTCATGATGGCTACGCAATGATTGTACTTTTAGAAAAAACAAATCCCCGTCGTTACGCATTAGAAATCCCTTAAATTGTGAACACAATAACTTTGATACAATCTCAAATTTTGAAAAAATCTCAAGATTTCAATTTTCAAAAATTGATGAACTTAAAACTTTTTGAAATTCTAAAACAATTTATTTCTGACCTTTTTTGAAGCAAATAAATCATTTTGAGAAAACTGGAACAATAGATGATCTTTTTTTTCGCTAGGAAATCTGATGTTTAAATTGAGTTTTCAAAGTCAATAATATTTTTAAAGACACTTACACTTTAACTAATTGATAGTAGACTTTGTTTTTGCCGTTCTTGTTACAAAAAAAATAAACTAAATTTAAAAAATAAAATGGAGCTTGAACGATTTTTAGTACATCTTTAGAAAAACGAGAAAAAAACTCACAACCAACTTAAAATTTTGGCCCACGTTTACCGAGTCTTAAAAAAAATCAATAGTTTTTAAGCTCTTTGAATTGCAAGAGAAACTTAAAATTGGCAATTGTTTGTTGATAAAACTAACCCATTTTGAAAGAATGGATTATTGAGAAAAGTTTTAATTTCATTGGAAAATATGAAAACTAAATACCTTTTGTAAGTAGAAACTGATTACGTATTTTTTGCGCGATTTCAGTTTTAATGATGGGAGAGTTCCAGCTGCCAGTACCGAGCTGCAATTAAGTTTGAACTGAACTCAAAAAAGCATCTATACCTAAGTGCATCTATACCTAAGTGCATCTATACCTAAGTGCATTTATAAGGATGACTATTTTTTTTGTTTTTAAAGCATTTTAAGAATTTTGTTGGAAAAAAAAGAAAAAATAATCACAATCTATGCAAGAGTCCTAACTACGTTCATCCACTCTCAAAAAGAAAATCTAATTATTTTACCTTGTTCTCAAATATTCGAATAAGTTAGTTATCGCGTATATTGAGAACTGGAAAAAGTTCGCATAATTAAGATTTTTCAAAATTTAATTGAAATATTTTAATAGACTAAGCCTTAATGGAAGCATCAGCTGGACAAAAGTTGTAGTGTAAATCTTTAATGATATTAAAATCAATTAATGATTATGTGAAGAAGTGGAAAAAATTTTTGTTAGTCTGGGTAATTTCTTTGTTCAAAAACTAAAATTAGTTTCTTGGTAATAGTTTTATTTAAAATCTCCAAAAAAAAGCAAACTGCGCTTCAAACTGAAAAACTTTCTAGTGAAAATAAGAAAAGAAAAAAAACAACATATTCAAAAACAATTGTTTTCCAAAGTTTTAGACTTAGTTTCATCACTGCAAAGTTCTTGAATCAATCTTTGACAGGCCAAATTGGGTTATATTTACAGCAATACTGTTTCCATAAAAAGTGTGAACAAACTCAGCCTGCCCAAATTTGTATAGGTTTCCGTAACTTAGTTTTTCGAGTTTGCAATTTTTTCTCATGTTCCGGATTTTGCGCGTGATTAAACAAGAGCTAGCTAAAACCTGTTAAGGAGTCAGCTATTGGTATTTATAATTAATTGGCTAAAATTTCCGAAAGTTTACTCCTTGAGCTAGTATTTGAAGCTGCACTTTGCAAACCAAACATCTTCAAACTCCAGCCAGAAAAAAAAGCTGCCGGGGCTCTGCGAAAAGGTTGATATTGTGCATTATCAGCAGGCTCCACAAATTTCTGAACTACCCTATTTGAAATAAGTAATGATGCAATTGGAAGTTTTTATGATAAACTTTTTTTTGATTTTGTAAATTATTTTTTTCTTATTTATTATTAATTTTTTTACGATCCGTTCGGAGTCTTTAACAAAAAGTTTCAGTTCAGATTATAAAACCGTTCTAAAAATTGATAACTGCGATGAACTATGATATTTGTACTGCAATTTTTTTTCTGCTTTACGATGACTCCTTAGAAATTTTAAGCTTCTATGAAAAAAAAACCAAATGCTTTGAAGCAATTTAATTGTGGAGCTTCATGAAGCTCGAAAAATTGCTGGATAAATAAAAATTTGTACACTAGTAATTTTAAAAGAGCAGATTAGGTAGCCTTGAATTCTTTGAGTTTTTAAAGACATATTTTTGATACTTTTTTCGATCAAATTTTGCCAATTTGAAAAATTTGGATCAAAAAGTAAAGGTTTTATTCCGCTCCGAAATCTGAAATTCAAAACACACTTTCGAAACTAGAAGACTATCATATGATTGATGAACTTTAAGTTTTTGCTATTGACAGTAGAGTTTGCTATCCTTTTCACAAAGAAACGAACTGAATTTAAGAAAAAAAGAAAAAACTTGAGCCGGTATTAAATTTTGCGATTTGTACTGAACAAAAATCAATGCGATTTATAAAAACGGCTTCCTTAATTTCATGGACTCATTAAAAAAAAACATAGCAAACAGGCATTTGGAAACGAGTCATGAAGATAAACAAAAAAAGAAAAAATACTGGTTTGTTCTTTAAAATATTTTCCAATTTCGAATTTCGAAGAAAAAATTATATAGCTATAATTTTTTTTTGAGTTTTAGGGACAATTTATAGTTGACTTTTCAATAAAAATAACCCAACGTGAGAAAGCTGAATCAATAGATAATTTTTTTATTCCGGTGGGAAATCTGTATATTGAGTTCCACTTTCAAAAGTAGAAGTCAATACGTTTTCTGTCACCTTTACAGTTTGCTGTTTTTTTGTGGAGTTTGCTTTCTTTTAACAAAAAAAACTAATTGAACCAAAAAAAAATAAAAAAAATCAAACGGCAAAAAATCGAATTTGAGCGTGAACAATTTTTAAGACTTTTTCTTGAATAAAAAACAAATAAAAAAATCACTAAGACTTATATGAAAGTCTTTTCTATGTTCGTGACTCTTAAAAAAAACTTGATAACGGTGATATGAAAGTTTTGGCTTAAAACGAAATTTTGATTAAATTGAAACTTCAACATAGGCGATCTTTTTAAAATCAAGAAAAAACTCTTGCCCTTGAAACAAAACTTCAACTGATGGTGTATCGTAAATTAGCGGATGGTCTTAATCCTTTTTCGTTATGAATGCTTTTGACTCGTTTTCTGCCAAAAAAATTGCCCTGCTGTTTCAATTCATACATTCAATATTCGGATAAAAATGGGACGGATGCTCACCAAACCGCCATAACAGCAAACCGCCGTATGTTGCAGCCAAATTTACGTCGCAATTTTGTAACACTTGCCTAAAAAGAGTGAAAATTTACCATTATTAAGTATAATATTTTTATTTTTCGGTTTGATGGAAGGGTTAACTCAGTTTCAGCGTTGTAGCCCTGTGGCTCCTTGGCCTTCCACCATTAATTTATTTTATAAAGCATAAAGCATTGAGAGTCATACAAGGAATTCTGAAAAAATTATCCATTCAAATTAAGTCAAGTCATTGCTTTTTGTATATGAGTTCTCCTCATTTCACAGGTTAAAAAAGGCCTATCATAAAATTTCATACTATGAAAAACATTCTCAACATACACTGGAAAAATTGTACGAAAAGAGCAAAATAAGCATTTTTTCATACTATGAAATTTTCTATTAAACAATTTTTGCCACATTCTGGAACTAAATAACAAGTTTTTGCCATACTTTTTATCACAAAACTTATTAATGAAAACAGCAAAAGGATTTTTTTGTACTATGAAGTTTTATGATAGGCATTTTTTCCATAATATGAAGTTGTGTAAGCACTTTTACATAATTGAAAATGCAAAAAATATTTGATCTGAAATTTTTCAATTCATTCAAAGCACATTTAATAAGGATTTTCTGTCATTGAAAACCCAGAGTGTACCTGGCAGTTGCCATGCAGTTAAACTGCATTTGGTGATATAAGCCATTTAGGTTAATGTCAGCATTTAACATTTAACACGCTTATATAACAAAAACCTAATTTTTGTGTATGGTTAGGAATAATTTATTTTTGAAAACATGTGTGGCTGAGAAAAAAAAACCATTTTTTTTTACAAATATGTGTTTATCTTATTACATGAAAACAAAAAAAATGTGTTTTTGAAATAAAGACTTGCTTGTGATTTTGGATTTTTGGGCAATAAACTCAAACTGGACTGTTTCATAGACAAACAACACTTTTTGATGCATTTTGTTTCGTGAAAACTATTTTTGAGCACAGAAGCAAGTTTGCAATCATCAAAAAAAGGAAGAAAAAGGTTTTACCACAAATTTGTATTCTTTCTATAGAAATTTGCATATCACACAATTTTCATCTACAAAATTGTGTTATGATATGCATTTTTTGTTCAATTCTTTTTAGATGATACCAAATTTGCTTTCAAGTAACCAAAACTGCTACTGATTTGTTTTGTTCGAGTTTTAAACAAATTTAAGACCTTTTGAAAAAAAAAATTTCGGTTGAATATTTGCTTGTCAAACAAATGTCTTTTATGAAAATTGTATGAGAAGCAATCTTTCATAGACTTCGTTTATGAAACTGTATGATAGCCAGGTTGTACCAAACAATCTCAACCCACCCTTTTAACAAAAAAAGGGAGATTGTTAAGAAGATTATTACTGTTGAGATTATTACTGTTGAGAAAAATCGAGTTCGTAATAGAAAGCTCTGTGCTATTTTACTCTATTTATGCATAGGGGAGAGGTTTTTAAGTAGATTCGGTAGGTATTTTTCTTGTAAGGACGTCCACCAGGGTTATTTTGTAGCCTTTATCGACCCAGTTTATTTCGTAATGAAAAAAGTAGCAATTAATGATAATGTTTGAACACGGTGCTGATTTATGTTAAGATGACGAAAAAGAAAAAAACGGAATTTTCAAAAGCAATTATGTAAAATTCGGTTGACATTAAATATATAGAGATGAGAACAAAAGCCGCTTAGAATTTTAACAGAAAAAATTACGATGTAATTAATCAATTCTGTTGAAATTCTCAGCGACTTTTGTTCTGATCACTATTCATCAAACGTCAACCAATATGAGACAAACCGCTTTTTCCAACATAATTCAGGAAAAGTAAATGAATGAAAATTTAAATAACAAGTTTAAACAGTGTGTATAAAGTCAAGTTTTTTAAAATTGCTTTTCTCAAGTGGTTTTGAAAGTTTTGACCAAAAATTTCAGATTTTTTTCGCGTGATTCTCTGAAGTTTAATATTTATTGGCATCAAAGGCAGGTTTAGAAAACTTTGTGGGTCACAAAATGGATGTCGTAAATTATTATTAAATCTGCGTTCTTTTGTGCATGTCTTTTCCCATTACCTAGACATAAACTTGAGGATGTTGTTAAAATTATAAAATACTTCACTGACCTTGTGTCCGTAGGGCATTTGAGGTCACAAAAGAAGGGTGATGAGGTTGAGGAGGCTGACGAGGAAGCGCAGCTGACCAATAAAAATGCGGCAACCACAAGCATGGCCTGGAATGAGTTAGAGACATATTTATAAAATGTTTGCTATCATTGTTAATAATTTTTCAATGTCTATCAGATTATATATGTAGGACCAAAATGCCAGCGTCTTCTGACCAACAGGTAAATTATCGGATAAAAAGTTTTTCCGGCAATTGTTGAAAATTTCGATCAATAATTCAAACATTTTAAAATTGAGCTTAAGTTTTCTCCATCAAAAGTTCAGCTGGATATATTTTTCAGCAGAAGTTATTTTATAACAATAATTTAGGTTAAGAAGAATTATTCACGAGGGAAAGCACCATAAAAAGCTGTTCAGCACTTTGTGAAAAAAAAGCAAATCTTTTTTGTTATAATTTTTGGCTGAGTGTTACTGTCGTCTCAATCCACCAAGTTTTTGAAGTTTTGCAAGTTTATAAAAAAGCGTGACGTTTTTTGAGAAGTAGTGCAAATTACTGAGTTACAACTCAGAGGTGGAAAATATAATGCCAAAAAGGCCGTCTCGATCATCATTACTGTGACGTTTAAATCAACAACCATTGAAGTTATGTTATTTTCAGCAGAAAATAATGACTCAGAATATTCACAGGAAAAAGTTTTTTTTATTTATTGTGATCACTAAACTTGTTATTACGATTCCAATTTACAACTTTTGTTTTTCGCTCGGTTATGATTGAACTTTTTTATTTTTTTTGTCACTCAGTAATCAGTTTTTACTTCAAATAGGATTTGGATACATTGAAAAGCTGAAGTTCTTGAAAATTAAATTAAAAAGAGAATGTAAAACGTATTATGTAACCGCGGTTTAACAAACTTTTTATTATTTATCAACTTCGAAATGTATCATGTGAAGTTGGAGTTAGAGTTTAACAAAATGACTCAAAAGTTACCTTTTCAGTAGTCTCGTGCGTTCTGAGGTTAGTTGCATCCATGTTTAACTTCCCACCTGCGAATGACTCATCACATGACTTTTGACCTCAAAAATCAACTTGCTCTATACTTTTTTCAAAAGTTAAAAAGATGGACAAAAAGCGGTTCTAGTTTCTCAGCAGACTGGTTTTTTAATGAACCAATCGTTTAGCAGACTGAAAAATAACAAGACTGCTCATATATCAGGACAAAGCCCTGAATGTTCTGAATGTTCCTTAGTTCATATTGAATAGTTTTTGGGAAAAGAAAATATTGAAAACTTTGGACATTATCAAAGTGTGAAATGTTGAGTCGTATGGAATTAGTACGACCGATCCGTTTAGCTAGCCTAAATTCAATTTGGAATGATTTTATTGTGCAGGATAATTCACCAAGCATTAATAATTCGCGTTACGCTCTCAGCAATATAAAAAAATTCTTCAAAGCGCGCGTAAATTAGTCCACAACAGGACCAATTTGGCAATTTTCAAATCCCCAGAATTTTACAAAAAACAATAGGAGGTGGTAAAATTTCTTTTTAAATTTGAAATAAGGTAATATATATATATATATATATATATATATATATATATATATATATATATATATATATATCTTCAATAGAGTACAGGGGCGGATTCAGGGGAAGGGCGGGGGGAACGAACGCCCACCCCCCCTCAGGGATTCGACCCCCTGTCGACACAAAAAGTCCCCCCTTTGGTACTTTTTAAGAAATCCAATTTTGGTCAACCGACCCTGAATATTTTCTAAAGGCGCCTTTGGCGCATATATACTAACTTTGAGGGAGAGCGCGCGGCAAAAAAAAGCGATTATTTTCTCAAAATTTTTCAAAAAAGTGCCCTAAAAAGGTCGTCAAAATATTCGAAAATTTTTTGAAAATCCGCTCCCTTCGAGAAAACCTTACATCCCTCCGTGATAGAGTATAAAAATTTTTTGTTGAAACTATTATTTCGATCGACGAAAACTGACTGAATATAAAAACCACACCGAGCATAAATATTCCGTTTTCTTCCAAAGTCGGGACATTAAAATGTTTGAATCTCAACTTCAAATGAGGTTTAGCTTGAAGTCTGTGGGCAAACATTAATTGAAATGATAGTCTATATCTTTCACAAAAAACATATGCTGTAAAGTTTTTTAGAATACGAAACCTAGATTTATTTGAAGTTTGAATTTCTAGATAAAACTTTAATTGCTATCAATTTGAATTTGGAAAGAAAAAAAATGCCTAGGTTTCAAACAAGCTCAAATACAGGAGTATCAAAATATCTAATATTAAATTGCCTAGCTTGATTAGTTTAACTACAGATGAAGATTTTAACTACTTTTCAAAATTGATTGTAAGTCAGTTTTACAGCTTTTTATTCAGCAGATGTTTCATTTTTCAAACAAATTATTCAAAATTAAAACCGATGAAATAATTCAAAGTCATTTATCGCGCCAAATTTTTTAAGTTATTTTATAGAACAATGAAGTTTTAACTTTTTGCAAGCTCAGCTCAATTTGTTTTCAAAATATACAACTTAAAACAAGCTATATATAAAATTAAACATTCTAATAAACTAATCTCAATTGTCTTGGCAAAAACTGTCAAGCAAAAAAGCAAGCTATCCATACACAATGCTTACTATGAAAGCAAAAAGCAAGCAATGTTAGCAAGCTTTCTATACAAACATGATTAATTTTTTAGTTTTTCCCAATTTCTTTTTTTTTCAAGTTTTGTTCCAATTTTCTTGTCAGTTAATTTCTCTAACACTTGAACTAAGTAATGTGCAGTGTTTCTGCAAAGACTCATTTTTTTCAATTAGACTACCCCAAAAATATATGTTGATTCGTTATGACTTTGCTTCAAGTTTCCAAGACAGCCTTCTGATCAAGGAAATCTTAACTAGTTTCGAATTAACACAAAAAATTTGAAATATTTCACCAATAAAACTATTGTTTTTCCAAACAACTATACACGCAAGGCAGTTTTGATTTATTTCAAGTTCAAATCAAAGCTTGTATGATTTTGCCAATAAACCGAATAACAGAATAAATTGAACTCTTTTGCACTTTCATTTTTTAAACGAGATATCTAATCAATAAATTTTTGGTTCTTTAACAGTTCAGTTTTTTGTACCAAACTGTTTTTTACCAATATGCTATCTTGTTTGTTAAGTTTTGTTTCATCGACTTAGGTTTCTACCAGCAATTTAGATTTCACTAGCAAGGTTTTGTTTTATAAAATTGTATTGTTACAAGTTGGGTTTCTAAAGGTGTAGATTTTGTTGCAAAAATTTAAGCGTGATAAAATTTCTTAGCCTAATTGATATTTATCAAATTTCCAATTTCAATTCAAACACATCAAAACTTTCATAACAAAACAATTGTTCGACATCTGCTCATGAAGAAATTCATGAAAAACCCAATTACACTATCCAAATCTGAATTGCCCAAAAACATAATTTCAAGCAAATCGTACAATCAATGAAATCGAAATATTTGAAAAGGAAGTTTAACAACATCAACTGAAGAACTATTTCAGCTCCAATTTAAGTGCTTGAATTGTCTCTCACATTGTTATTAGCTAGCTTTTTTAGATAAACAGCAATTTTTTCATATGTCCATTCATTAAACTATTTTTGTAACCTTAAGCGCATCACTAAAGCCTTTATATACTTTTCAGAGATTTTTTGACTTAAATCCAAAATCACTCTCAAATATTTGAAACTTGTAAAAGTCGAACAATTTAATCGCAAAAAGATTTTTTCAAGCTCATTTTATAGTCCCAAATTATTTCACCATAAATCTTTTAACAAGCTAGCCATACATTAAAACTTTAGATGCTGGGTTGTTTGATCTTAAATTGGATCTCAGAAGAAGGCTGTTAACTTGATCCTAATCCTAATTTCTGTAACATTTCAAATTTTTCATTTGTTCTTAAGGATTTCATGTTTTGCTGAAATTTCTAAAATTTCAAACAGACTAATTGATAATTTGATACAAAAAAGATTTCAACATTGATTTGAATCAAGTCGTTTAATCAATGGATCCGAAAACACTACTCGTAATTCGCACTAAAGTTTTTTTTCTTGTTTTGTCACCAATTTAGATTTTTCACAAAAGTTTTGCGGCGATGAAGATTTCCAGCCTTTCTAGATGATTTTTACAACAAAGAAAACGAATATTATGTTGAGCAAGTTATTAAATTGTCCAAAATTTATTAGCAACGAGGATAGCCAGTTACTATGCAAGTAGCACTGAATGTTCCGACCATAGTTTTTAAAAGAAACTACAAGATAAAGCTTTTTTTTCAAATAGTTTTTCTGCGAGGGATGATAAAAAAGTCTGTTGTAATACTATATTTTAGGCATCTTTGACATTCATAGTAAGACAGGCAAATAAAACACAAACAGTTTTCAGAATTTTGACTAAAATGGAAAAATTATAAAGATTTCAATTTTTTTTCAAAGTTTTTTTTGCAGAAACTTTTTATTGACATTTTTTTGAAGTTTTCGGTTCCCAGAATGGAGCTAAAAAACTCCAACAATTAATTTAACTTGCCTAGTATTAAATTTTCAGGGCTTTAATTTTAAATTTCCATTATTTAAGCCGTTGTAAGCCTGCTCGATAGCTTTATTCGCACGAATTAAGACGAAAAACGAAAAATTTTAAACCAGTTTTTCTCAACTCTGGGAAACTTCTTGCATATGTTCAATTGCTGTCCTTTTTTAATGCAAATCACGACTAAAAGGGCTCGGATTTGATATATCATTCAACCCTGTCTAATCATTAATTGTGGTTCCTGATTTTGCATGGAAAACAAAAAGCAAAAAAAAACTTAAATACACCCGACTACAAAGTTCAACAATAATCGCCTCAACATTAATCTTTCTAAATTGACCTACTTGATCGAAGTTTATACTCGATCGAAATTTATAAGTCCTCTGGAGCGCATTCTTTTATTGTGCCAGATAAGATTAATTAAGAAAAAGGTTAACTGACTCGGCATCGACAGTCTCGCGTTCAAAATTGCATAAATTTTGGTTAATTTTTTTTGTCCATAAGCAGCCAGAGATCTCACTCGGAAAACAATTGCCAACGAGCATTGCCATATAGCAAGTATATAATGAGAGGGAAACTATTAAGCAGAAAAAAAAGAAATAAACATTATAATAACTGCATCTACAAAATCCTCATGAGTTTGTTTCGGCTGATGATGAATTTCTGAAGATAACAGTCACAAAAAGCAATCGAGGACATTCAAAAATTTTCAGTACCAATCATCATGCTGACCATTTGATGTTATTCTGGTGGACGACTGTTACGGCGAAACAAAAATGCCAAAAAAGTATTGTTATTGTAAAAACTTTGACCTTTTGAATTTCATAATTCGAAGACGCCCCAATTTTTCGAAGACGCCCTGAGAATGGAGAGAAATATAACCCGGTGAGAAATATAAACGCATGAAACTTTTTTTGTGTGTTTCAAAATACACATTGAAAGATAACTAAGGTAATATAATTTAGAGTGAAACTATTTTAATGAAAACTTTCTAAAAAGAACTTAATAAAAATAAAAGTTGTCAAAATACAAAAGGATTTTGCAGCATAGTAAAAATTGTCAAACTCAGACAAGATCTCCAGACTTTAAAATGTAAGCCACTATAAGACTCAAGATTACCGAAATGATTTTCATTTCACGCATAATGAAGGAAACAAAGACCAGTCGAGTTTCGACATCTCGTCTTTAGGATCAAAACATGCGCTCCACCAAAAAATTAAGTGAGAACGGATCCAGAAAAAATCGATGTCCTATCATAAAATAAGTCCACTTTTTCTACAGGTTTAGAAGAAAAAATATGTACGGGAATATAGAATAGTTTCCCATTACAAGTCACTTGCCCTCCAAGGTGAAAAAAGATCATAAGCAAACTTTTCGGTTTTTGTCTGAATTTATCATAGCTTTTGCTTTCAGTTTTATTTCATTTAATTTATTTTTATTTAATTTTCAATTCGATGTTACCTAGAGACTGCCTTTTACATAAAAAAGAAAAAAATGTATATTTTTCTTCTAAAATATTCCAAATTATAATAGCGCTCTGAGGCAATATAACAAATTAAACTGCAATAAATTTTTTACGCATTTCCAGAACTGTTCAGTAATCAAATGGAAAATTACACAAAGTATAGCCGGTTGCTGTGCCGGTTGTGTTCCGATCATATTCTCAAATTCTTACAAAATACATATTTTTTTTTCAAAACAGATCTGACAAAAATTTTGAGTTTCGACATATCAGACAGTCACAGTAAAACAAGCAAGCCGGGCAGTAACTTCGTCATAAACATGCCATAATAACCAGAAAAAAAACTAAAAATTAAAAAAAAAAAACAGAAAAGTTTTTGAGATGCATTTTTGAAATGTTGAAGTTTTCATTCCCAAGACTGCCCTAAAAAATTTATGGCCCATCCAAAGAGTCTGCTCGTTTTGTTTACTTGCTCAAATTTTATGTAAAACTAAAAAAATTCAAATCCTCGACACTGGAACTTTTTTAATTTTTGATGTTGTTTGAATCACGGTTAAAAAGGCTCTAAAATGATTTATCATTATCATTTATCAACTTCCCCATCATTATTTGAGGTAAAATTTCTTGGTTTAAAAGGAAAAAGCCTGCTCCCTCAGCTTTCTCGCTCAAAACTAGACGAAAAATGAAAAGTTTTTAAAATGTTTTTCTCGATACTGGGACAATTTTTTGAATTTTTTACGGTGGCTCGAATCACGTCTGAAAGCGCTTCAATATGATGTAGATGTATACCACTCGACCTATTCCAATGATAAATTTTCTCGAAACCTGATTTTGCGTGGAAAACAAAATTTAATACACACATGAATCCAAAAACCTCCCCCTTTTCATTTTCTCGTTTCCAGTTTATCGTTGTTAAAATATTGATGCCCCTGAGAAATTATCAACTTTTATTAAAAAAAAGTATTGAAACACATAAACGCAGTGTACACGGCTTTCAGTCAGAAAGTCTTATAAACGCATAGAACCCTAAGCTATGTCTGAAAAAAGAACATTGTAAGTTCAAAATAAAATTAATCTGAAAAAAGCATGAGCATTCCGTCTTTTTTTCTCAAATTTAAAATAAGGGAACTAATATAACTGAACAAAATTTGGTGTGATATTGACCAAGATGAATTAAAATCTCTAATATTAGAAATAAACTTAATCATAATGAAAAACATAAGAATTTTTTTAAAGGCCAATAAAAAACAATTTAAAAAAATTTTAAAAATTCAACAATAATGAAAACAAAGCAATTTACTAATCATAAAATAACGGACAATAAACTAAAACATCCGTGAGTGTCTGTGTTTGTTTTAATTTGTGTAGTCTACTCGTTTTTTAGTGTTGGATCAACAGAACCGACTTTTTGAAAAAGATCAACAGATATGAAAAAGGGCAAAATGGAAATGCAATTGGAAATTTCTATTTGTTTTTTTAAGGTAACAAATTTTCTCATGCTTGGTTTTTGGAAACCTAATATTTTCTATTTTGAGCTTAAGCCTCCAAAAGTTTCAAATTTTGTAAGACATTTCAATCCAAAATTTTCCAGATGGCAGCATTTTTTGCTTCTCACGGATGCGTTTTTCATAGTGCTTCAATTTTGAGCAGTCAAACCAAAGACTACGAAAATGTATGAAATACCAAATGACTACATTGACAAATAAAAAAGAAAACTGAATAGAGTGACTTTAGAGTTTCAATATCAGTCTTTCAGGATACTAACAAAAAGCTTTTACCCACGATTTCAAAATTGAATTGGAAAAGCAATGAAAAACCATCAAAAATCTAAATGAAAGACGCGTAGTAAAATTTATTGTTCCGACTTTTATAACGAAAGTAACGGAATAGTTCGACTTTTTAACTAGCCATTTTTGATGGAATTTTTTTTAAAAATCATTCAAAAGTTATTGTTGTCCGGAGCTAAAATTTGAAAAGATATTTTACCTGTGATCATTTTTTGTAAAACTATTGGGGTTTAAGGATTGCCATTTTGGCCAAATCGGGACAATTAACGCAAAAAAATCTTAAATTTAAAAAAAAATAATCATATTTTTTCTTACATTCATTTTTTTCAGGTTATTACTGCTCCTTAGACCTTAAAAGGCAGTCGGAACATTCAAAAGCAGCCTTGTTTGTTTTTAATGCCAATCTCCGCTATTAAAACTAAATGAACGTGTCTATAAAAGCAAAGAAATATCTCGGAAATTATTATTTATGGTGCAAAAAAAGCATGTTTTCAGAAAGTACCCTTATAAGAAATCCTAGCTCTTAAACGGAGTGTTTATATCCAGCCGGTTTATTTCAGATTGGTTCTCCTAAGTTCGAATAACATTATTGTTATCTTCTCCATGGAGGGAATGATTTTAATTTTGATGTAGCACTACGTATACTCGTCATGAATGTATAATTTTTGTAGAATGTCATTGCATATACCTTTTGATCTTACATTCAAAGAAAAAGACGGAATAAGGGACGGATCTTACATTCGAAGAAAGGGTTGGAGTTTTTTTGACATCTTCTGATAAAAGCTGATGTCCTGAGCTAAATTTTGAGAATGTTTTACCTGATATGATTTTCATACAGTTATGTGGGTTTGAAAACTTCCAATTTAGAAAAATTAACACTCGGTATACTTCGTGCTTTTTCAGCGTAAGCGACAAATTACATAGTTCCAAACTTAATTGAGGTCGACAATTTGCTCTGATCAATGCGGTAACAGATTCAAAATGTGTCACTTTGTACTTAACATAGTTTGAGGGTCGATAAATTATAGAAAAAAGGGGAAAAACCTAGTATATCATTTTCTCATTTTTTCCCGATTACTCTCTCAATTTTTGACAAAAAACTTTTTTATTGACTTTAAACGGCAGACGGAACATTCAGGGATTTTCCTTGATACGAGTATTCCTTTAAAGTTTTCGTACCTGTCGATTTTTCCTGAATAGGTGTAAAATGTAAATTCCCGCACACTTGTTGGTTTATTTGTCGTAATGGGTTACACTGAATTGTTACACTGTATGATTAACAATTCGAGCAACACGAAAATAAATGCTACTGCGAGCAGATCACGGTCTTAGCTTATTGTTTTTTCTTCTATTTTTGTGATTATAAGACGCCAGCGAACCGTTGATGAAGCTGAAATATGTTGTAACTTTACTTAAAAAGCATATTGCTATCAATCATAAGCTCAACAGTAGTTTTCCGTAAAGAACTGAACAGCTGCTCGTACCCTGGTGTTTTCTAACTTGCTAATTGGTTTTAATAGGATCCTGCTTTTCCACATGAAAGTTTTTTTGTTCATCTAAAAAGCGAGCCAAAAGACTGAACCAAACACTTTATTTGAAAAGACAAAATATCGAACCACTCCGTTACCGAATAAACCTCATTCACATCGTATAAATATAGCGTTTCCGTTAAAAAAAATTAACCAATCCGTTTATTGCAGAGTAACTGAAACCATGGTTGAAATAGATGATTATCCAGTAAGTCAATTTCCAATAAATTGATTGATAAAAAGATCATTTGAAATTGATACATTGTTTGGGAATGATTTGTTTTCGCAGAGAGCACATTGGATCTACGCAGCTGGTTAGAAGTAAAATGATTGTGCTTTTGTTGCTATATGTTTATTTGTTAGTTGGTTTTGGTTCAGCACAGTCCCGAATAGCCCTGTCCAAATGTCTTGAATCGGTGGCAGTTCATAGTGTGTCGACCCCTCTTCACCTAAAAATCAGAAGAAAAATGTTCATTTTTTGTTCTACCTACTGGCTGATTTGGAATATTCCACAAATAACACAGAAATTTAAATACATCTTTTTTATCTTAAATCTCAATTCGTAAATCTAGATAGTTTGTTTAGTTTAAATTACTAACAGCTCTGTATGCTGGACTATCAGCGAAGTTATCCTCGAACATTCCGAGCTGCTGTCGTTTGAACTGCTCGCTCTCGCTCTCCCCGCCTCTCGGCTCCTCTTCGTCTTCGCCCTCGATCGTCTCGTCCCCCTGCTGACCATATATGGCAGCTAGTCTATGCCACAACTCGTTCGCATCTGAGTCGTACCCTCCTCCGTAGAGTTGGTTGCTGTTGCTCTCGGTTTTGGCGAAGTGTCGTTTGTCGGTAGGCATGAAACAACTCGCCGTCCAAACTGACAGGACAGAGAGAATGATTAGCGACTGCTCAAAGAAAACTGAAATATAAATATAAGACTGCTTGAAAACTTGTATTTCGACAATAAGATTTCTATCTTGTTATTTGCTATTCGACAAGATCTTTCTTTGGTGAACAAAAAATGGATCTACTTAACAATCTACCCCCATCCTTTTCAAGAAAAGGGGATTGTTAAGCAGATTAAGTTAGCCGAATTTTCGAACAATCAGAATGCAGCAAAATTAGAATTCTCAATAGAAAGCTCTAGTGCTTTTTACCTTCTTTATTTATAGGGGTGGAAATTCTTAAGTAGATACTATATCGTGTGGGGGGAGGGAGGTTGTTATTTAGATCCCAAAAAATGAAAACTTTTTAAAGGCCCACTGACGCTAATATATAGATACAAAAGCACAATCCTTGTTTTTTTGGAAAATATCAACAAAAAATTCAGTTTAATGGCGTCCGCTCGCCCTTCAAAAATGAGGCATATGATGCAGTTAAATATTGTCATCATGGATTAAAAATATATATTAATCTCTTGATTCAATTTTCTTAATTGTAACAGTAATTAGTAATCATTTTTTTGCGGAACTCGAACAGAAAACAATTGGCCTACAGTAAAAAAAAAACCAGGAGCCAATTATAATCACAAAACCATTCAAGTTAGAACTTTTTACAGTCAACAATCATGAATGATGACGCAAATAAATTATCATTTAGCAAAAAAATATATATTTTGTTGTATAGAATCAAAATCGTATTTACTTCATTTGCTCCAATAGATTGACAGACTACACCTTCATTTTTACTTGGGCATACTTTTTTAAACAAAAACATTGGAAAAACCTCAAAGCCAAAAATAATATAGGAAACACGGCGTTCATTAAAAATGAAAAGATTTAACATAATTTGCAGCTATTTTTGTCGATAAAAAGCACCTGCGCATTTGAAAACAAGATTTCTTTGAAAAAATAGCTTGTTAAACAAAAAGTGTTTTGGAAACTCAAACCAATGTCGCCATATTTAGAATGATACTACTGATACGTCTCAAATGTGTGGGAGCATCGCTGAAGGTGCATAGTGTCGACTTCCGGTCGAGATGTCGTGAATAAATAACAATGTTTTTCTAATCTAAATGTTGAGGGGGAATATAATCCCACAATATGTGAAATGGAGAAGTAAACAACTGTTGTGCAATCAGACCAAAAAATCCGGCCATATTTATCTTCGATCTGAAAAACTCAATTTGTTTTGTTCTGGGATTTCTGCGGTTAAGTATTCTGTCGTAGAAGGTGTGTTTTTCATCCCGGTTTTGAAAAGTTAACTTTTGCAATCAAAAGTTTGTGAAATAGGCTCTTATTTGTAAATATGCTCTTTTTATTTAGCCCTGTCAACAATTTTCTGTAAAACAAACTTATTCGTCATCAGTTTTACTTTTTAAAGCGTAGAAACTGCCACATAATCTTTAAAATTTTCAATTTAAAACTTTTTACTCAATAGCAGTATGCCGTGAAGTTTTTTCACAGCAAAAAAAAACTTAAAACACTTGCAAAAACTTAAAACACTTGCAAAATGGCAAACGCAAAAGTTAAGCAGCAAGGATTGCCGGTTACTGTGCAAGTAGCACAGAATGCTGCGACCATAGTCTTTAGAAAACTACGGTTTAGAAGTTTTTTTTTCAAATTAGTGCAGTTTTTCGGCTTGGCGTGATAAAAGGATCTGACGCAAAAATATAATATAAGCATATTAGGCAGTCATAGTAAGATAGGCAAATTGGACAAAAGGTTTTGTAGAAAGTTTTTCAATGGTCTTAACAAAAAACATTTTTGATTTTGGTTAGCTTTCTTGAGACCAGAATTATTTCCAAAATTTTGATCTTGCCCATCAAATTTTTTATAAGCTATAGAGTCGAAGTATAAGTGCGGTAAAATTTTTTCGAGACATGATTAAACCTTATTTTTTATGATACATTTATTTTGACTAAAATTCGTTACGGACATATTCAGCAGCGCACATAGCGCAGAGAATTTTTCAGCTGAACAAAAATTCTAAAATTTAAGAATTACTGTATCGAGAACGTTTTTAAAACAAACAAGGGATAAAATAATTCCAGTTTTCCGGCAGAAAACCCTTTAAATTATTATTATCTGAATTGGTGTGCTAGTGTTACACTCTCTGTTTTTCTACTTGGTGAATTTGGTTTATATACCGGTCTGGTAAAAAAAATCATGTTTACTTCGATATTTTTGTTCATAATAAACCATTCAACAAAAAATAAATTTTAGAAATTGTTAAACAATTTCAATAAAACTTATTTTTGCCCTACGTGTCTAGGACAAAATACTGACAAAATTGTGCGTGAGTTGGAAGTTGGTTTTTGTGAACAAAAAAGATTGGATTTTTTCTGAATTTCTTAACTCAATCTTCGCGCAATCTCAAAAAGTGATAATTTTTGTGTCTATTCCCAGAACATTAAACCAATTAGCTTGTCACTGTTCTTTTTGATGAATATCTTTTATCTCAAGTTTCATCCGAAATATCTTTCATCTCAGCATGCCCAAACAAGTAGTTTCCTAAACTCTATAACTAAAACTATTTTGAAATTTTAGGATCAAGGCATCAAATTTTCAGATGCTAAAACATCAACTCAAAATTGTTCGTCAAAAAGTCTCAATTGCACCAGAAAAAAATCAATGCGTCTTTTTATTCAAAATTTTAAATACCTAGAGTGAAATGCTGAATTAAATTTTGACATTTTTTATCACCCGCACTGATAAAATATGCATGAAAATCGATTCACGATAGCGCATTCAGATACGTAAATCGACTACTTAGAATTAGTTAAATGGATTTGTACGGTAGAAACAAAATCATTTTCATTGCCCATAAAAAATGATTTAAATTGATTTACATAAATTTTTTCTAGGCACTGAAATCCATCAAAGTCCCAGCAAAATTGATTTAAAGCAACTATTCTCTGTGTTTCGAAAATTGAGTAATTTTTTGTACCCAAGAAAAATCTCCATTGATGCTGCAGAGTGCAAGTAACAATGGAGGTGGGTTTTTAACCGTAAACAATTGTGATGAAGGGAATTCCTTCCTTTTTAAATATTGCAAATTTAAGGGCTCTGGCGTTATGAAAAGAAGTTGTATGCAAAAAACCTCCAACTGTCATTTCCTTAACAACGTTTCAGGCGCAGTTATAATAAGCAAATGGCAGATATGTGAAAAGTTCAAATAAGAACACTTCTTTTTGGTGCCAATTCATTTTTTCAGGCCAAGCATCTGAACTAAAGTCAAATAAAAACTGGGCAAAATCTAATGAAATTGATCTGAATGAATTTTATTGTTACGCACAATGCAAAAAAACCAAAAACAATTGTAATCAACAAAAGGGACGAAAATGGATTTGAAGCATATTGAAAATTGATTTTCAGCTACAAATTTGTATCAATTTTAAAAGATGTTTAATTGATGCAAATCAATTTTTTTACAATGTTTTTGCTACTTCATCAGTATCATCTGTTTACATTATCTGTTGCAATCAACTTCTTTTCAGTTTGGGCGGTGATTTTCTCGCAATAACAATATTTCGTTCACATTGAATTTGAAAATGTAACTGAATTAAATAAATTAATCAAACCTAATTATTGTGCTTTTTAATAAAAAAATATCAAGTATAAAAAAAATTGGAAAAATATTTAAAGTGGGATACTGAAGTCAACAAGTATTTGAAAAGTAGAGTTTGAAATAATTTCAGAAATAGTTTCCAGGTTCAAAAATCGACAGCATGGGCTCAACTATGATATTACAAATAAGACTTTTTACGATGTGTGAAGATCGTGAAAGTCAAATATTTTGGCCATTTGCAGTTCCGTCGGTGTTCAGTACAAAAAATTTTTGTCGCGCCTTTGAAGCAAACTGATATCTGTATTGGTAAAATGATCTTGACATGCTATTTCTTCGGGGTCCCTTCGACTTCTTACTACGCGTTAAAATTTTTCTTATACTTCTTTGTAACCTTATATCTAAAGCACTTTAAAAATATCGGTAGGTTAAAACAACTGAATTTTGTAGGAAAAATTGTTTTTTTTTTCATTTTTGCTTGGCAAAGTTTCTCTTATTAAAAAACACCTCAAAAATAAATATTCCTTGACTTTTTTCGAAAGTTTGATTGGCTTAAAGTTCCAAAACAATTAAGGTAGAGCTCCGAACAACAGAAAAAAATTCTAAACACAATTTATTTAAAACACGGAAAATTTCAAAATTCATGTGTCAATTTCTAAAACAACACAAAATTCTAAACACAATTTATCTGAATTAAAGAAAGTTTCAAAATTCAAACTTCAATTTCAAACTCCAACATTTTCGCGCTGTATGATAATGAAATACGTTTTCAGTCGACAACATTTAATCCATAACTTTGTAACTGGTAATTTTCATAGCATCTGTGGATTTTTCAAAAAAAATTTAAAATAAACATATTTTGAAAAATCTTTATTTTTTTTTGAATTTTTTTCTAAGCTTTTGAAAATACTGATTTTTTTCTGAGAAGTTAAAGAAGGATCAAAACGTTTAAGACATTGCCATGGTATAAGCAGTCTCGATGCAACCGAATAATTGATATTGGTTCTGTAAGCAAAAGCAAGCTAAAAATTCGAAGGATCAAAATTGATTAGCTTCATGAAATTTTATTTTTATCAAAAAGTCTCCAAAAGAATTTTAATGATTTTCAAATTAATCAAGGTTTTGCTCTAAAAATTCTTAGAATGTTTTTAGTTTGAAATATTTTGGTTGATGACATAAGAATATGTGAATCATCGCTGATAGATTTCATGATCGTAATACCCTGCTCAACATTCTCCCGTATCCAGGGGATTTTCTTCACACGATCTGAAATTCATAATTTCTTACACTAGTTTTTTCTCAGATCTGAAATTCTATACTTCAAATATGGATAAGAATTTGAAAACTTTAGTTCTGAAATTTGGATCTGAAATAGAAAATTTCAGGTCTGAAATAAACTTGAAAAATAAAATTTCAGATCTGAAATTAGATATAAGAAACCCTTTGCTCAGCAAACAATTGAGTTTTTATTTTTCGATGTTTTTGCAATACACTATTATGTTTAGATTAACTAGCGGTAGAAAAAAATTTCCAATTAATTTCACAAACAGTTTTTTTCGGACTAAATTTCTTGTTCAACTGTGATAAAAAGTTTTCAAAAACTGTAAGAAAACTTATCAATTTCTTGGCTTTAATGCGTTACTTATGCGTTTCCAATGCTTACCTCATGCTTGCTGATTACCTGGTAGTAGCTAGCAGAAGCTATCAAATACAAAAGTATCAAAAGTAGCAAAAATTGTGTCAAAATCAGTCGAAATAACCCAGAAAAACCAAATTTCATATCTGAAGTTAGATCTGAAATAACTCATTCCTAAAGTATCCAAGCGTTATTTTAACATTTCGCAACCCGTTTCAGATCTGAAAAAATATATTTTTCAGATCTGAATTAGAACATTTACTAGGTACGGGTTGTGAAACAACTTTTAAGTATGACAAACTTTTCAACATATTGTGAAAAACGGCTATTTTCATTTTTCTATTCATCTCGTCCTGTTTTCGTTCAACAAATTGCAATGATTGCCTATCTGAGGTTTTTTAAATCGACATAGCAAATGTGCGCTGATAAAGAACGTTATAACAGTTTGTTATCTCATCTATAAATAAGTTGAAGAATACCAAAAGATTATGAAAACATCAGAACCAATTGTTAAATTGTCATCAGCCACAGATTATCTACCCCACGAAGGAGATGAAATTTTATTGAACTTGTCAATTGAAATCCTTTTCCTTTGTTTTGAGCATTGTTCAGGCTAAACAGAGAGGGGTGTTTATCTTCCATTCTACGCTTCTGTGACTATTCAATCTAAATTGAACTACCTTCAATTAAATATAACTGTAAGAGCAATAAAAAAGCCAAATTAGCCTCTCCCATTATTGTTTTCCTAATGAGCCAATCGAGCGAATCGAAAGCGGAAGTTTTAATTCACGCGTAACGCTCTTTTTGATATATCTATACTTCAACGAAAATTAAGGAATCAGGACATCTTCTTTTTAAATTAAACTAGACTGCTCGTATATCAAGGCAAAGCCCTGAATGTTCCAAGTACTCTTTATTGTCGACCACAATTTTTTGTTCCGACTTTCCTAAAGGAAGTGGCGGAATATTTGTGCTCAGGGTGATTTTTTTTATTCAGACAAAAATCGGTTTTTAACCAGCCATTTTTAACGAAATTTTTTTTATATCAGTCAAAAGATATTACGAGCAGTCTTGTTTTAGTTTCAAAATATTAAGTGAAAAAATTGAACAAAAAATTTGAAAAAAAAAGAATTTTTATTCTTAATTTCTTAATTTATATCGCGAGATATTTATCACAATTTGAATTATACTTCGTCAAATAAGTCCGAGATTCACACTTCGTAAAAAAAATGATCAAATGAGAAAAATCTTTTCAAATTTGAGCCGCAGACAACAAAATTTTTCACATGGTTTGAAAAAACTCCGCCAAAGAACTTCAGTTTGAAAATTGAATATTGACAAAATGAAAAAAAAAAACATCCCAAGCACAAATATTTCGCACTTTCTTCGAAAGTCGGAACAACTACACTGATTTTATATCAGGGCAAAACCCTGAATGATCACTTTACCCCTGTAAGGGAGACTATGTATGATACACTCGTATTATGTTATTACGTAACTAATAACTAATGTCAAGATCATCGCAGTAGTTAGCGTAACCATCATGTACCGCCATTGGCGACGGTGTTTAGATGAATTCAAGTTGATTCTCCTACGTCTTATTAT